>NC_085034.1:1951747-2053415 GCF_963692335.1 Osmerus eperlanus | reverse complement strand
ACTCTGGCTCGTGCAACATTTAGAGCTCTCTCTCTGTGCATGCTGAATAATCGCCATGACATCAATCCCAATCAAGTCTGACGTGCTTGGAACTTCTTTTGTTTACTTCCTGTTTAGGGCAAGGGCTTTTGTGATTGGTTGACAGCTGGGGCTTGTGGAATACAGAGACGTAGTCTCAGTTAATTATAGATTACCCATCGGAGGCTTGGGGGTCGATGGGAATACAACAACAGTAACCAAATCCTAACCTGAGGGTGGGCTACGGGGGTGTGTGTGTGTGTGGGTGTGTGTGTGTGTGTGTGTGTGAGGAGTGTGTGTGTGTGGGTGCAGGTATAGGTGTAGGTGTAGGTGTGCATGTGTCAGGGCTGCTGTGGGGAGTTTGTAGCCGATGCAAGGCGTCCTGTCAGATGCCTGTTGAATAATACATTGTGGAGGGCTTTGTTTGGGTGTGTGTGGGGTGGGGGAGTGGGGTGGAGTAGTTGGACTCTAAGACATGACCCCCCTCCCTCCAGCACCCTGCAATCAATAACACTTAAGCTGCTGCTTTACAATCAAGGATCCAATAAAATTCCATCATCAAGCAATTAGCCGGATGCCTCCACCCCACCCCCCTCCCTTCTCCTTCATCCTCCTTCTGATTCCTTTACCATACAGGGAGCTCACTGTGTCATCCATTTTTAAAAAGAGGATCGTGTTATGACAGGTCTGGTGTTGTATTGAGAGTTTATTGAGAGGAATATCCAGTTTGTCTGCTTGCCAATTTGTGGCTAGTGTTTCTTTATCCATCATAGATTCTCACCGTTGGTTTATTCAGGGAAAGATTCCATTAAGCAGAATTACTTAATTAGAATATAATCAAGACCTTGATTGGTCCCTGGCTGGAGACATTGTTTGGGGCTAAACACACACACACACACACATCAAAATTACGATTTATACAAATAAAACACCCACACACAGACATACATACACAAACAAACATACGTTTTTTTTCTCGTTTTTTTCAAAACCTCTGCTTGTATGGAACCTTCTTTTCAGTGTGAGACTCGGTGAGTCTATGTACTATATGTTAATGGCCCATTAGGCTCTGGGGCCTCTCCTGGGAGGGAGGGAGGGAGGGAGGGAGGGGAGGAGTCAAGGGTCGGGGAGCGTTAATGCAGTGCAAATCCACATGGGGAACTTGTGGGAGTTCATTAGAGTCCATTATTAGATGGAGAGTGATATCACCCTCTTGGGAGATCAGAGAGAGAACTTTTGTCTGAGCTCTGTCTAACATCTGACACTTGGCATTATGATGTGGTAGTTGTGTGGAGGTAGATAACTTTAAGTGTCAGTTATGAGTGTGGTGTTTTTGACGTGTTCATACCGTGTTACTCGTCAATTTGAAATGAGCAGGACTATCGTTTGGCAGTTGACGTAGCTTAGCAAACTCCTTCCTCTCTCATTCATCACCTCATCACAGTCTTCTTGTTTCTACTGTCATCACTCCCTTATATTCCTAGATACCTCCTTTACAGTGAGCACTCTCTTCCTTTTCTCCATCCTGAAACCTTCCTGCGTTGTTGAGCCATCCTTGCATACTGCAGGTACACCAGCTCTCATGGTCCATCTATCACACACACCACCCCTCCCCCCCACCACCACACACACCTCACCACACCACCACACACACCACCCCTCCCCCCCCACCACCACACACACCTCACCACACCACCACACACACCACCCCTCCCCCCACCACACACACACACCTCACCACACCACCACACACACCACCCCTCCCCCCACACCACACACACACCTCACCACACCACCACACACACCACCCCCTCCCCCACCACCACCACACACACCTCACCACACACACCACCCCTCCCCCCACCACCACACACACACCTCACCACACCACCACACACACCACCCCTCCCCCACACCACCACACACACCTCACCCACCACCACACACACCACCCTCACCCTGCCACCACCACACACACCTCACCACACCACCACACACACCACCCCTCACCCTGCCACCAACCTCCCAAACCTCACACACCACCCCTCACCCCGCCACCACCACACACACCTCACCACACCACCACACACACCACCCTCACTCTGCCACCACCACACACACCTCACCACACCACCACACACACCACCCCTCACTCTGCCACACCACACACACCTCACCACACCACCACACACCACCCCTCACTCTGCCACCACCACACACACCTCACCACACACACACACACCACCCCTCACTCTGCCACCACCACACACACCTCACCTCACCACACCACCACACACACCACCCTCACCCTGCCACCAACCTCCAAACCTTCATATTCACGATTAATGCCAAAACCTCCCCAGCAATCGTCCTCATAAACTACCCAAACGTATTAGTGGAGAGGAGGGTGGGAGAGGAGAGGAGGAGGGGGGAGGAGAGGAGGAGGGGGGAGAGCAGGGGGAGAGGAGAGGAGAGAGGGGGAGAGCAGGGGGAGAGGAGAGGAGGGGGAGAGGAGAGCAGGGGGAGAGGAGAGGAGGAGGGGAGAGCAGGGGGAGAGGAGAGGAGGAGGGGGAGAGCAGGGGGAGAGGAGGAGGGGGAGAGGAGAGGAGGGGGAGAGGAGAGCAGGGGGAGAGGAGAGGAGGAGGGGGAGAGCAGGGGGAGAGGAGGGGGGAGAAGAGAGGAAGGGGGAGAGGAGAGCAGGGGGAGAGGAGAGGAGGAGGGGGAGAGCAGGGGGAGAGGAGGGGGGAGAGGAGAGGAGGGGGGGGAGAGCAGGGGGAGAGGAGGGGGGAGAAGAGAGCAGGGGAGGAGGAGAGGAGGAGGGGGAGAGCAGGGGGAGAGGAGGGGGGAGGAGAGGAGGAGGGGGAGAGCAGGGGGAGAGGAGGGGGGATAAGAGAGCAGGGGGAGAGGAGAGGAGGGGGGGAGAGCAACTTAATTTAGTTCGGGGCCAATTCCTCTCATCATTTTTCCAGCGTTGGTGGCGTGCAGGTGGAGTACGCTGGGATCCAGTTCCGGAAGGTTCTCGGTGGCAGTCTGGGGGTCTCCCCCTGCGCCCCCGGGGTCTGGGAGGTCACGGTTGGCGGTGGCCCCTGCGCCAGGGCAGATTAATAGAATAATGGCATAATTAACCGGGAAAGAAAATTACCCCTCAGGCTCAGGCTCTCACTTTACCTCTCTGGCTTTACCTCTCTCTCTCTCTCTCTCTCTCTCTCTCTCTCTCTCTCCCCTCTCCCTCTCTCTCTCTCCCTCGGTCT
Source organism: Osmerus eperlanus (assembly GCF_963692335.1). Lineage (NCBI taxonomy): Eukaryota > Metazoa > Chordata > Actinopteri > Osmeriformes > Osmeridae > Osmerus > Osmerus eperlanus. The sequence continues at coordinate 2,050,146 of NC_085034.1, read as the reverse complement.
CTCCCTCTCTCTCTCCATCTTCTCTCTCTCTCATTGTGTTTCTCTCTCTCTATTTGAAGTTGTAAAAGAAGCAGCCCATAATTAGGTCTCTCCGGGTTCTAATTGTCCTACCGTTTTGGTGACAGGCTGTCTTTCTGTTCTATCGTAATGAGGGGGCCTGCAATCTCTCTCTCTGTCTCTCTCTCTCTTCACACACACTGAAAAGAAGACACATGGAGAAGGCGTGAAGAAAGTGTGTTTTCTGTAGAGGAGTGTGTGTGTGTCTCTCCAGAGAGGTGTGTGTGTGTATCTCCAGAGGGGTGTGTGTGTGTGTGTGTGTGTATCTCCAGAGGGGTGTGTGTGTGTGTGTGTATCTCCAGAGAGGTGTGTGTGTGTGTGTCTCCAGAGGGGTATGTGTGTGTGTATCTCCAGAGGGGTGTGTGTGTGTGTATCTCCAGAGGGGTATGTGTGTGTGTATCTCCAGAGGGGTGTGTGTGTGTGCTGCATGTCTGCTTGTGCTGGGCTGGTGTGGGTGGCTGAGGACCATAAGAAGAACGTCTGAACATCTGCTGTGTGGGTTCTCCATCACGCCGCTCAGCCACCACTGACCACTGGTGGACGGTCCTCTCCACACCTCTCATGAAAGGAGCGATCTGTTCCAGATGGAAACCCGTCGGCTGGGTAGGAACACCTATTGAAATCTGTTTTCACTTCAACCCCACTAAATTGACATGGAACCAAAAAATATCCTCTGAGATTAATTATTTATTTATGCATTCATGTTCGGGCTCTGAAGTGTGTTCTGAAAAAGAGGGACAGAGCTGGGAGAAGGAAACTAGAGAGGTTAGGAGTGGAGTCGAGAGGTTCAGAAGAGTAGAATAACAACTAGAGAGATAGAGAGACAGAGATAGAGAGACAGAGATAGAGAGACAGAGATAGAGAGACAGAGAGAGAGACAGAGAGAGAGAGAGAGAGAGCCCAAAAAGAAAAAGAGCCCATCACAGAAAAAGTGTCTCTCTGTATCTCTCTCTATTTCTCCCTCTCCCTCCTCTCTCTCTCTCTCTCTCTCTCTCTCTCTCTCTCTCTCTCTCTCTCTCTCTCTCTCTCTTCTACAGCCTTTCCGCTAACCACCGCTGGTGCATTGCAGTAAAACAGCAGAGGTGCCGACGAGGGAATGGGAGAGTGTGTGTTCAGTATGTGGGTTGGTGTGTCCTGAGTGTGTGCATGCTGGTGAGTGAGTGTGTGTGTGTGTGTGTGTGTGTTAGTGAGAATAGCAGAGTGGAAGCATTGACAAGCTACCTTTGGTTTACTGTCTCTATAAATCAGACTCATCCACTTCACATTGTGCACACAGACGCATGTACACACATGCACGTGTACACACACACACAGCACATCGCGCCCATTGACCTTCTCTTGCTCATTCTTTTTTCTCTCCGCTGAATAGTGAAGGGGAATCACACATTGAAATGTAAATGTCACATTCATTTGTTTTGTGATTTAAGTGTGGAACAGCAGAGAAATACAGCCAGATTGCAGATGAAGAAACAAGTGGTGATTGGAGTACCTTGAGGTGGAAGAATAGATCATTCTGATGAGCTTAAGGTTCCCAAACTCCATTCGTCCGTTCGTCTTGATGAAGCTACAGAGCAGGAAGTACTGTTGAAGAACAGGAAATATCCACCAGATTATTCCCCCTACGATCCATCAGTCTAAAGGTCACAGCCATCCAAGTTCTGTCGAGTTTTAACCCTAACCCTGTGTGGAGACACAGTAATGGAAATGGTTCAGTGAGGTGTTGCTTCAGGTTACCTTCAGACAAGCACCACGTTCCCCATCCTAAAACCTGCATAGGCTTTAGCTCAACCGTCTAACACGGTCCTGTTTACTATGGGAGACCCGGACTTGAACCCAGGCAGGCACCTACTGTAGCAGCGTGGCTCATATTCCTAATCAGTGTCACATTTGAATAATATGTTTGACAGGCCCTATATCAGAAAGCTGAGTTTCAGTTAGGCTCATCATCCAGAGAGCTTTTATCAGTCTGGCATCTCAGCAGGTAACAGTCTAATCGTTGCAGAAGGATTTAAACATCCTCATTTCATGCATGGATGGACTTTATGAAGGCGATATACACACTATGTGTCACAGCCCACAAAATCCTCTGCTTCTCTTTTACTCTCTGCATGCTAGCTAAATGTGTAAGTCTGTCTTTTGTTCTTTCGTCCTTTGATTCAATTAAACATTTTTATTAATTTAGCAGACGCTTTTATCCAAGCCGACATTCAAATAGTGCATTTATCTTTCTTTCTTCGCTTGGTTTCTCCCCCCCCCCCCACCTTCCCCGTACGTCGCTCAATCTTCCTTTTCCTGTAGCGTCAGGTGAAATTCCATCCAGAGTCAAATCTGTCAAGGTCCTGACAAGATCATCTTGTGCGAATGACTTTGTGCCCTTCTAAGTTCCATCACAGTGTTCTTCTGTAGCTCCACAAGAGAATCACCATCAGCTTTGGCTCACGGACCGGTGAACCCCAGAGAGGGTTTCTCTGAGCCGTACGCGTGACAAATGAAGGTGCAGAATGACCTTTGACCCTTGAGTGGCAGAATTGGATGGGACCAGGCTGGTTGCGTAATGCGCGTGCGTGATGGTCTGGAATGGTAGGAAATTACCGCAGGATGGATCTGCTCCGTCCATTATCGCCCTGCCGAGTTCCGATCAGGGACCTGGTGGGGAGAAGATGGTGTCTGGGATAGACCACTCCACTTCCCCTGCGCTTTGAAGTGCATCAACAACATTGTTTTTGAGTTTGCCGATGCCCTGTGGCGGTCAAACAGATACTCGTTCTGGGACTAACTCCGGTTGTTTCCCCTTTTTAATTTGCTAAGGCGTTTGATTTGGCGATATACTACTCGTTTCAAGCCGACCTGTCAATGAATGTGTTTTTTTTTATGTTGCAGTAAAAGCTCTGAGTGCACTTTGGAGAGTGCTTTCAGAGGAAGAACGTGAGGGGTGTCTGTAGTCTTGCCTGAAACGTCTATCTGCGTTGACGCAGATGGCGGCCATCTTGCTACAGTCAACTCGCTCACCCATAAAGGCCGCAATATGCTTCTGCGTCTCCGTTTACGGATGGGCGGGCGCACGGATACGCACGGATACGGACGGATAGACTTCGTTTATGGTTCTCCGTAGGCTGTGGGTGCTGAAAACAATTCACCGCCAGAAGAGTAGGTGGCGCAACGTTTTTTTGTAAGTCGTCGTGGAGTGTTTATTTACCTAGGTTATCGAGAAGTCGGAGCAAATTTACAAATGAGCCGTTTCATCAATAAAATACGCACATTTTCAGCAACGACACTGCTGATTTACATGTACTGTTTAGCTGAAATATGAATTGTAAAAACTTACAACAATGGCGGTCAAAGGATTCTGTTCGTCTTGTTTATCACGGCAACCCCGCCCCTGACGCAAGCGGTTCTTAATACTGACCAATCACAGCCAAGGGGGTCTCCGTAGCTCTCTGTCGCTACGACGGATAGTTAGAAAATTCAGGAGGTGCACGTCGAGCTCTCCGGGGCTCTCCGAGGGCTGACGGAGAGCTCGTAGAGGGCGTTCCTTGGAGAAGAGGGCGTTCCCATGTGTCCGTTTTTCGAAAAACGCAGAAGCATATATAGGCCTTTACATTGTGTTGATGCTACATGTACTTTTTAAATGACCATAACTTGCTCAATTTCCAACCGATTTTTAAACGGTTTAGTGGTTTTTGTTATCAACGTCAGAGATGTCGTTATGCCACTGCATACTTATGAATAATTATGTTATTTTTTTAAAAAATAGAATAGAAGTATGCAGTGACATAACGACATCTCTGACGTTGATAACAAACCAAACCGTTTAAAAATCGGTTGAAAATTTTGCAACGCGGACGAGACATCTACCCTTTATATATATCTATGGGTGTGACGACACGAACCAGCGTTCAAGAACGGGCTGCGTCACAAACGTGGACGAGGCCAATCAACCGCTCCTCCAGTGTTGGCTCTCCCTAATCTTCTCTTCGAACCCATTAAAGAGTGAGTAGGCCTACCAAATATTTCCAACGGTGCCCACAACGCAAGTTATTTTTCCGAAACGGTAGCTAGCTAGCTTAGTTAGCTGCCTGGCTAAGTTAACCAGCATTATATGGGAGTCAGATGGCTGAGTGGTGAGGGAGTCGGGCTAGTAATCTGAAGGTTGCCAGTTCGATTCCCAGCCGTGCCAAATGACGTTGTGTCCTTGGGCAAGGCACTTCACCCTACTTGCTTCAGGGGGAATGTCCCTGTACTTACTGTAAGTCGCTCTGGATAAGAGCGTCTGCTAAATGTAAATGTAAATTATATTCAATGCTACTACCATGCTAGTTATATTGTTCTACTTATATTGGGCTACTTATATTGTTCTTTTATACTCTTTGATGTTACTCGCTAGCCTTCTAATTAGTGCATTCTGAAGCCATGCTAAATCGTTTGTTGGATAGTATTTGTCTATGTTCGAATTATTACATTGTGTGATGTGGCGCCCGCATTCGAACGCATTTATGTGATGCTACTCCTTAATGGGTTAAAGCTTTATTTTTTATATGTGTTCAAGCTTTATAGCCGCAGTTAGCACGTCTATGATAGCATCGTCAGTGGCCCTCGGCAGTCTGCACCACTCCTGCACTCCACTGATAAGTTCACAGACGCCGATAGAAAACGCTAAAATACGACTGCATCCACCCCACCCCGCCCCTCGGTTCCCCCAACCCCCTCCCCATCCTTGTGCTGGCCCTTTTCCTTGTCAAATCTCAGAAACGAGCCGAGTAGCTGCAGCCGAGATAGAGAATCTCATTAAGAATAATTAAACACTGTTTGGGGGGGACGGGGGTTTTTTGGTTATCAGCCGCCTCCGTCTTTCCCTCTATCTGCAAGTCCCACAAGCTCCCTCCCCTTTCCTGGTGACACATCGCACTAGATGATGCCATCTGGACCTGTGTGTGTGTGTGTTCAGAACCTCCAAGCAGCTGACATGGACTTGAACCCACGACGGTGTGTGTGTGTGGGTGGGAGCCACCCACACCTTAAGTGTCTGAAGTGATATTCAACTTAGACTAGAACAGATGTTGCAGAGTTAAAGTTTCAACAAGTATTTGTTGATAACGAATGGAGCTTTCTCGCACTGCATCTCCCTGGAGGCTGTCATGATTTAAGAGGACTTAAATCTGCCAGTCTGTCAACTGTTATATGTTGGTGCCGCCATGTTTATCTTGTAAAGGGAGCCGAAAGAATAACAGGCTGTTGGTGTGAAAGAGAGAGAGAATTATTTTTATATAGCTGACAGAGAGAGAGAGAGAGAGAGAGAGAGAGAGAGAGAGAGAGAGAGAGAGAGAGAGAGAGAGAGAGAGAGAGAGAGAGAGAGAGGAGAGAAAGAAAGAAAGAGGCATGTGCAGTCAGAATCATTATTTTGTATGTGTGTGGTTCTTCTCTCCATTCAGCCACGGCGTCCATTATGTACAAATCAGCCTCCGCTAACAAAGCTGGTGCCAGCTAGCTTGCCCCCACGCTACAGGGTTGCCACGCAGAACAAACACAATCACCTTCAGGCGCTTGGCAGCCATGCTTTACTCCTGTTCACCCTGTTGAAGCGAAGGTTCTCGCTCTCTCGCTCTCTCACTCTGTCGCTCTCTCGCTCTGTCGCTCTCTCGCTCTCTCGCTCTCTCACTCTGTCGCTCTCTCGCTCTGTCTATCTGTCTCTCTCTGTCTCTGTCTATTTTCTCCCTTGTTCTATTCAGTTTTGTTCTGTGGAGAAGTTAATCACCAGCTCATCCAGACTGTGCAGATAATGAAACAACAGAACAAACATGTATACCAAGTACAGTTGTGTCAATCTACACATTGAACTCTCGATTTCTCTCCCATTTTCAATCTCTCTCTCTCGCTCGCTCTCTCTCTCTTTCTGCAGACTCAATCATGGCATGTAATTACAATCAAAGAGGCAGTATTATGCAGGCTTGAAATTCCTCTCTCCTGATTTTTATCCTATGAAACCAGCCTGATTCTGCTCTAATAGTCAGCAACTTGTACTCAGGAAATAACAAAACCGAGTGAAGCTCATTAGGGAGTTATTTTTCCAAGTCAGACACTTGATGTGATCAGGTAGGAGGTGGGAATCAAGAGCTCTCCACAGAGCTATAATCAAATGTATTAAATCGCTTCGTCTTTGTACGGTTTTGCTTTCTAAGATTAAAATGCATAATATCAGTCAAATAAGCCACGAACTGCAGTGTGAGACAAAATAATCAACTGCGAGAGAGGTTTTTCCCATCCTCCTAACCAAGTGAATTTCTTTCTAATTCCTCTAACTTTATTGAACATTGTGAATCCGTCATCGTGCTTTGCATCTTCTCAAAACAAGATTGATTAATGCAATCAGATATACAGTGTAGCGCCCCTAAATGAGTTAGAGATTGACACTTGCATTTATTAGCGTTGTGCTCGAGACAGTAAAATGAAGGGTTGTAATTAAGCTCTCTGCCTCTCTTGATCTCTCTGTGTCACGCACGCACGCACGCACGCGCACACGCACACACACACCACACACACACACACACAGACACAGACACAGACACAGACACACACACCTTCCAGTCTCATCTATCTCTCACCCTCAATCTCATAGCAGCTTGGTTTCCTTTCTCTCTACCACTCTAATGATTGTTCCTGCTCTCCTAAATTGGGTTGTCTAATCACTAAACATGTAATTTAGTCGTTTTCATATTGACACCAAGCCTGATTGGTCCCTTAAAATGAAGCCACATAGTTAATTGAGTCTGTCTTGACATTCACAATAGAGAGGGAGAGGGAGGGAGATGGAGGGAGAGAGAGGAGGAGGGGGAGAGAGAGGACGAGAGGGAGAGGGAGGGAGATGGAGGGAGGGAGAGAGAGAGAGGAGGAGAGGGGGAGAGGAGGAGAGGGAGAGAGGAGGAAAGGGAGAGAGGAGAGGGAGAGAGAGGAGGAGAGGGAGAGAGGAGGAGAGGGGAGATGAATCCTTGGGGATCAAGACAGAAAGAGAATTAAATTCAAAACTTCGACATAGTTAAAGTTTCAACCTAGAGCACTATTTAGCAACCATACCTGATGCAGTTTTGTCCTTATTGTGTGGGTTAGGGTTTAGGGGTGGTATTTATTGAGCTTGAAAATATGATCTGCAGAATGCCATGACTATCAGCCACACTTCATTTGTTTTTATTGAGTTGATGCCACTTTTATTTTTTGTCACATCACTCTGGGGTTAACTGCCTCGTAGGATTGGATTCAAAACTAAGTTTCCTCTTCTCCAAAAAACCCATCTGTCTCCCCTCTCTTGTCTTTCTCTCTTTCCTTTCCTCCCGCCCTCTCTCTCCCCCTCTCTCCATATCTCTCTCTCCTCCTCTGTCTCCCTCCCTCCCTCTAACGATCAAGTTCAGAAGAACTCACTCATCTCTTGTTGTGTTTCCTCCCAATGAAGCTGAGGCAGGCCTCATCTGAGCCTCTGCCTCCTTGCAGTTACCAAGTCAGGATGAGCCACACAATCTAATATCCCGCACTTAAACAATGAATAATGTCAGGCAAGCCAGAGCCTGGAGGTATCTGAGGAGGGGCATATTAAGCGCCCAAACTCAATTTGACCCACCGGTGGGGTAAAATGGCGTTTTCAATGTGGGGGCGCCATCAGATTGGTTGGAGCCGAGGTGGATATGAGATTTTGTGCAGCGGTGACGCTTGACAGCAGCAGCCAATCATCTGGAGGAGATTAGAGGTCCCTGAGTGGCTGCCTGGAGACCCCACACCTTGTCCATCACGCTTCGTTTAGGAGGAGAGGAGTTAATAGGTGATTCTCTCTCCCATCACCCCCCCCCCCCCACGAGAGCCACCCCCCTCCCTCCCTCCCTCCCTCCCCAGGACAGTTAACAGAAACTAATAGACCCCCCTGAGAATCGCTGACAGCCACCAAGGGGGATAATACAAGGTAATGGGGATCAATCCTGTGTAATCTGTTACGTACAACACCTTCACATCACCCACCTCGCCTCCTATTTCCCCCCCACCCCAGCTCATCACCCCTTAAGCCTCCTCACTACCTACCACCTCCCTCCATCCCTCCCCTCCACCAGTTCCTTCCCATCCGTCACTGCTAAGACAGCGCAGGCCTGCTGGGGCCCCCTGATTGTGTTTGGTAATTAACGCTGATCACATCGTGGAGCATGTTCATAAATCAGATGGGGGGCCAGATGAGCTCTCTGTCCCAGGAGTCACATGCAGAAGAGCTCCCTCACACAGGTACACAACGCACCTCCTCACACAGGTACACAACGCACCTCCTCACACAGGTACACAACGCACCTCCTCACACAGGTACACAACGCACCTCCTCACACAGGTACACAACGCACCTCCACGCACAGGTACACAACGCACCTCCACACACAGGTACACAACGCACCTCCACGCACAGGTACACAACGCACCTCCTCACACAGGTACACAACGCACCTCCTCACACAGGTACACAACGCACCTCCACGCACAGGTACACAACGCACCTCCACGCACAGGTACACAACGCACCTCCACGCACAGGTACACAACGCACCTCCACACACAGGTACACAACGCACCTCCACACACAGGTACACACACAGGTACACAACGCACTTCCTCACACAGGTACACACACAGGTACACAACGCACCTCCTCACACAGGTACACAACGCACCTCCACACACAGGTACACACACAGGTACACGACGCACCTCCACACACAGGTAGACTGCTAGCTGTGCCTCATTCCTATGTGGCCATGTTTACAGTCGGGGGAGTGGAGGGGGGGGGGTGGAGTGGAGGGGGAGAGGAGGAGGGGCAGATGTAGAAAGCAATAGGTCGACTCCTCGAGCGATCGATGCTCAATCGCTCGAGAAGCGCTTTCCCTCCGTTTTTTTGCCAATTCAACACATGATTAAAGCCGGCGGCCAATTACCATTCATCTGGAAAGAGACAGGAAGAACAGACCCTTAAAGAATTCAGCGAGAATCAATCCATTATGAACCGGCCCCCATCTCTCCTCTTTCTTTCCTTTTATTTATTTTTTTTACCTTTCCTTCACTAAAGCGCTTGTCCTCTCTCTCCCCCCCCCCCCCTCATCTACCTCTCTACATCTACCTCTCTCCCCATCTCTCTCTCCCCCTCTCTGCTTGGGATGCTCAGTATGTTTATAGTCCTCTCTCCCCGTTGCTGGGCTTGGGAAGAGCTCTAATGTCCTCACACCGCCGCTCTCCTCTCCCCCACAGCAGGAGACGGGCTTCTCTGGGTTATCGCCTCTTCATGTGATGAGCCGTGTTATTGATCTCTGCTTTGGCATTTGTTTCACTGTAAAAAGAAACGTTTTAGGTTAAATGACAAAAGCAAAACGAGGACGAGAAAACAATGTGCTGTGTGTGTGTGTGTTAGTAAAAGGGGTGTTTTTGAGCAAGTAATATTAATTTAGCTCTTCTCTGGTCAACTAGTAATTTATCAGCAGTATGTACATTACATGTACATTTTTGTTGGTATGGAATAAGCCTGTTCCATTTGATCCTAGTGGTCCCAACCATGCATAACCCATAATCATATTACCATGAATAAATCACAGAGGCTTATTCCAAGATTGTCATCTTTGTTATTCATTAACTTCTTTGAATACTTTGTGTACACAGAGGATTACATAGTTTGGTTTTATGTTGCTGCCTCAACCAAACTTGTTTGTTTTTCCCTCTTTTCCTTTTGGCTTTTTCTGTTTGACTGTTAATGTGCTGTGACAGTTAGCATGCACGCTAACCTCACATGACGTCTCTGAGACAGGATTCATGGATCATTTCCTTCCCTCACCTTGAACACCATCAGCTGGATGTGATGGAGATTCCTGTTGAGAAGCAAAAGGCTATCTTTTCCCCCTTTCATTCAGCACTACTACACAAGGAATGTATGAATGCCACATGATATGTGCTCCACTTTCGCATAGAAACAGAAATACTAATTGAAAAAGTATTTCAGTTGGTTTCTTTGAATGTTTACCTGGAAGCCTTTGATACGGGTCAGGTCCATGACCTGAAATATTCTCTTTGCCCTAATACAAAATATTTGCTGTTTAGTTTAATCACCACGCTCCACTAAATGACTGAGGGGTAAAGAGGGGGTGGAGGGGGGAGTTGGGCTATTCACACACGCTAGACAGTTTGCAATTATGGTTTAAATCAGAACCGGTACAGGGCCGAGTCATTCAAGGGAAGCCTGGGCTGAAGGTCATTAAGTCTAGTGTATAATGTCCCAGAATTCATTACAACGTGATGTCTGATGATGAGAAAGAGAGGGCGGGAGAGAGAGACAGAGAGAGGGGGAGAGAGAGGGGAGGGGGGGATAAAGATAGTTATGGTAATTGGAGTTCTTCAGACAACCAAAGTCCTCACCTTTTAGGAGGAAATAGGATGCAGAAATATCTCCCAATAGAGTAAAACAAGCGCATGAATAGGAGACACACACATAAATAAACACATCCGCACACTCGCTGGGACACTGAAACACACATTTTTAATAAGCATCAGGAAATAACAGAGCAGAGGGAATCAACTATGATGTTTAAAGAAAGGAGGGGGCATGAACCGTGTAAATGAGTTCATTTATGATTATGTAGAAACTATATCCAATTTCCTGTGTTTCTTGATTAAATTGATAAACAGCACGTTTGTATACAGCTTTTCTGATGTAAATGACAGCTTTGTACGATCCCCAGCACAGAGACCCCGGCCCTGTGCTCTTGCCTCTGAACCACCCAGGCTGACTGGTTTGTTGTCAGAAATGAGATGTTTATTCTCTGTCCTCCCCCGCGGCCGAGCGCCGTGACTGATGAAGCTGATTGGTTCACTCAGAACGTGTCTGGGTGTGGATGAGTGTGTGTGTCAGTATGTGTATGTATGGGTGTAGATGAGTGTGTGTGTGTGTGTGTCAGTATGTGTATGTGTGAGTGTGTGTATGAGTGTGTGTGTCAGTATGTCTATGTGTGAGTGTGTGTATGGGTGTGGATGAGTGTGTGTGTGTCAGTATGTTTATGTGTGAGTGTGTGTATGGGTGTGGATGTGGGTTTGTCTAGGTGTTGTTGAGTGTGTATGAGTGTGTCCAGGTGTAGATGAGTGTGTGTGTGTGTGTGTGGTTGGGTGCAGAACCGATTCACACAAACACGCTGCCCTCAGAACGTGGCGAGGGTTCCAATCTCTACACCACCCCTGCCCCCTCCTCCCCCGCCTCCCCCTCCTCACCCCCACCCCCCCGCTGGCCTGGGATCGTCCATGTAAGATGTAAAGTGTTGATTACGTATTCTGATGTTGATGTGAGTGAGCGGTCATCTGTGAATAATAGTGATGGAGTGTGTGAGTGTGTGTGTGTTTATTTGGTGGACAGCAGTCGAAGCCTGAGGGCCAGATTGAGGAGATGACAGTGCGATAATCTCATTTGATGATGAAGAGCCCCCACCGCCCTCCGCCCCCCCCCCCCCCCCCCAGCCTCCAGAGAGAATGGAGGACAGCTCACTCTGAATAAAACACCATCACTTAATCAGGGTTTGATTACAATATGATAATGACGACAAGGCCATTTTGTGTGGGGTGGTGAAGGTCGTGTGTTTGTGTGGGGTGGTGAGTGGTGAAGGTCGTGTGTTTGTGTGGGGTGATGAGTGGTGAAGGTCGTGTGTTTGTGTGGGGTGGTGAGTGGTGAAGGTCGTGTGTTTGTGTGGGGTGGTGAGTGGTGAAGGTCGTGTGTTTGTGTGGGGTGGTGAGTGGTGAAGGTCGTGTGTTTGTGTGGGGTGGTGAGTGGTGAAGGTCGTGTGTTTGTGTGGGGTGGTGAGTGGTGAAGGTCGTGTGTTTGTGTGGGGTGGTGAGTGGTGAAGGTCGTGTGTTTGTGTGGGGTGGTGAGTGGTGAAGGTTGTGTGTTTGTGTGGGGTGGTGAGTGGTGAAGGTCGTGTGTTTGTGTGGGGTGGTGAGTGGTGAAGGTCGTGTGTTTGTGTGGGGTGGTGAGTGGTGAAGGTCGTGTGTTTGTGTGGGGTGGTGAGTGGTGAAGGTCGTGTGTTTGTGTGGGGTGGTGAGTGGTGAGTTCAAATCATAGACAATCAATCAGAATCAATGAGTCAGAGTCAGATGGGGAGTCTTGAAGGACGTGTTCTTGTTATTTATTGGTAGCTCCCGTAAATGGAAAGTGATTTGAATTGAATGAACATTTGGATGAACGTCATGTAATTATGTGATTAAGTTGAAGAATCATGATAATATTCCTGGCTGCAGTGTCGGTTAAATATAACTTGTTCTGTTGAATTCCATTCAACTCTATTCTATTTTTTTATTATTATTGTAGGCTGTGCACTTTTGAATAACTATTTGAATTATTCCAGGTGTACTTTACAAGTGTATTTTAAAGAAAGGGAGACAGAAAAGAGCTTATAATGAAGAGATATTTGGGAGGATGATCGGTCGTGTGTGTGTTAGAAAGACGGAAAGAGAAAGAGAGGAAATCCAGTCGAAAACTAGTAAGCGGATCATCTAACCACAATCAATCAAACAGTTCTTATGTAAACACCAATGTCTCACTTTAGTCTTACTTTAGTCCATAATTCATATCCATAATTAGCATTACGAGTTTTAACCCTTGTGTTATCTTCGGGTCATTCTGACCCATCAGTCATTGTGACCCTCTGTCATATTGCGACAAATTTACCTCATAAAAAAACAAAGTGAAGCATTTTCTTTTAACTGTTGGGCTGTCTCAGACCCCCCACATTGCAAAGGTTAAAAGAAAATTATTTTTATTTGTTTTTGTATTGGGTAAAATTGGGTAGACACAACGATGGCTCGTTATGAACCTTTGGGTCATGTGACCCGAAGGCAGCACAAGGGTTAAAGCAACTCATACTAATTGTTCTTTGTGTAAATATCTGTCTTTCAGATGGACGAAAGCATCTAAGCAACCATTGGCAACCACACGCAATTAAATGGGGGAGTCAGGTGGCTGAGCGGTTAGGGAAGCGGGCTAGTAATCAGAAGGTTGCCAGTTCGATTCCCGGCCGTGCCAAATGACCTTGTGTCCTTGGGAAAGGCACTTCACCCTACTTGCCTCGGGGAGAATGTCCCTGTACTTACTGTAAGTCGCTCTGGATAAGAGCGTCTGCTAAATGACTAAATGTAAAATGTAAATGTAAATGATATGCCTTCAAATGTGCCGGGCAAGGAAATTGTTAGTCAATTACACTATGTAGTGCACTCCAGTAGCTTCTGATAACACATTAGTCCTCTCAGTAGAAGAAGGCCTGTCATTCTAAATCACTGTTTGATGTCACAAGACGCCGTGTCTCTTGGCATCGAGTGGAGGGAAATGTCATTAATTAAACAGAGAAAAGGAGCTCTGACGAGAACATCGAATTAATTACATGTTTAAGTTCTGGAAAAGTAACAAAACCGAGCAAGTCTCTCTCTCTCCAGCGAGATGGGCATAAGATATATGCATCTATTATAATCAATAAAAAAATATTAATTGCTTAGACATTTGTGAAATTATATTATAGTTATATTATTATTATTAGGAAACAAGCTTATTATGGGATTGAAATGTCTCAATGAGAATGGGAGATGGGTCATCAGCACATGATACAGTGAGAGCCTATGACAAGGCAGTAAGCCATGTAAACACCTAAGGCTGCTTTGGTGTTATGATTTGCCATTAGCTAATCATTAACGGACTCTTGACAGTTGATTGGCTAGTTGGCTAAAATGAAACCCCTTTTCTGAAATGTTCCAAGGTCGGACCTCTCTGAAGCGTGTTTCTCTTAGGGGGCCACAAACGCACTCTCCTTACAGCGAACAATTGAAAAAACATGAACTCTCAGCCAGTCTGAATGTTACAGTAAGACTGTTCAAACGTAAAAAAGAGGGAATAAACTTGACAGAGGGCTGTTAAGCTCCGAGAGCAACTTCTAAATCCGCCCTGGAATGTTGTTCCGGCTTGTATTCCAGTGTTGGTGTGCTCCACCGCCGACAGACGTTTAATTTCGTTGCTATCGGCCATTCCTGCGTTTGTTAAACTGTCGCCACACACATATGCACACAGCAAGGCTTTCCCAACAAATGTGTTATTTTAAATGAAATTGGGCAAACTGCTGTATGTCAGAGGTAAGGGGTTTTATCAAGCACATTTCACAGACCATTTCCTAATTGCCATCTTGGGCTCGCTCTGTGTTCAATGCTGCTTTGCATTCTGGTCCTCGCCGCTCAATTCAGAAGTCTCAGCGGCGGAACGGGGGCTTGCTTGTGCTTGCAGCTCGCGCACCCGGAACAGCTTGAATAAACACAGCGAGTGGCGGGCGCCCTCGCCAAGAGAGCTGCAATCAAGGTGACCCACGGCGCCGGGCGCGAGGGAGGGAGAGCGGCGTGGATGTAATGAACGAGACGATTCATCCTTCCCCCGCTCTCTCCGTACATAACTTTTTTTATATATATTTTTTTTAAATATCGGATTAGGAGACTAAGGGAAAGGAATTGCCATGAATGTTAAGCAGGATGCCGTGTCCACTGCAACTCCTCCCTCTCTCTCTCCTTCACCCTGTAATTACACTGGTTCTAGTAACAAACACACTTGTCATCCCATATTTACATTTACATTTAGTCGTTTAGCAGACGCTCTTATCCAGAGCGACTTACAGTAAGTACAGGGACATTCTCCCCGAGGCAAGTAGGGTGAAGTGCCTTGCCCAAGGACACAACGTCAGTTGGCATGACCGGGAATCGAACTAGCAACCTTCAGGTTACTAGCCCGACTCCCTCACCGCTCAGCCACCTGACTCCCTGACATATTTCTCCCTCTGCAGAGCCGCTGACCCGTGGGCACTATTTAATGATCTCCAAAACGGGTGAGTCGTCCTTCCTGGTACACGACCTGGCGGTGGATCACAGTCAGGCTGGCTTCCTGGACCATGTGGGCTCCAGTAACGACCAGCGTTGTGGATCAGCAGCCCAGTTAATGACCTCTGGTAGGGGGACTGAGGTCATCTGTTGTCAGCCAAACAGCACGGAGGTCACGGAGGTCACAGAGGAATCAAGGTCACGGCCTGTGTGTGGCACCAGGTTGACATTCAGAACACACACACACAAAATGTATATTTGGCATTAGCCTGCCACTCCTTTTGGTTACCCCTAACCCCTTCATCCCTCATCCCCTCTTCCCTCACCCACATCCCCTCACCCACATCCCCTCTTCCCTCATCCCCTCTTCCCTCACCCTCATCCCCTCACCCTCATCCCCCCTTCCCTCACCCTCATCCCCTCACCCACATCCCCTCACCCTCATCCCCTCACCCCTCATCCCCTCACCCTCATCTCCTCTTCCCTCACCCCTCTTCCCTGCCCACTGCGTCCCCCCCATATGGGTGACGATGCTGGCTCCTCGCCTCAAAGCTTGCCAGGCAACAGATGGATGAGACTCACACACACACACACACACATACTATCACACACACACTCACGCTCAGACATTCACACGCACACTTACGCACACAGACTTGCACACGCACACTTACGCACACAGACTTGCACACATATACTTACAACCACTCTCACACACACGCTCTAAAACACATACACTCACACATTCAAAGGCAAAACAGAAGTAGCAAGATATGTACACACTGATATGCACCAGGATTTCCTCTCTGGTGTGAATGCCTGCTCAGATCCAACGGGACCAGAATGCAATGAATTCTGATTAGCGACAAACAGCAGCATAAGCATAATCTCTGCATTTCCAATTGTTTCACCCCATTCTACATCATTTCCATAAAAAGCGTGTGTCTGCTGGCCTGCTCGGAGATGGGATCTTGGGGATGTTTATTTCATCAGTGCCCCAGCCTTTCTCATGGTGTCTGACTGCTCTCTGAACACCCTCTGGCTCTGATCCCATCTGACACACCTAATACGAAGCCACTAATCGCTCAGTGACAACATAAGCCAAACCCTGGGTTTATAAATGACAGACAGAATTGTTATTGGCCACTGGGAAGAGCTTTCCCCCCTTCTCCTTCCTCCTCGCCCCCCCCCCCTCTCTCTCTCTCTCTCTCTCTCTTTCTCTCTCTCTCACACTCTCTTTCTCTCTCACACTCTCTCTCTCTCTCACCTAAGAGGATCGGTCAGACTTTTTGATAAAGTCTGTCGCCCGGGTAACCAAAACAGAGGCTGAATCGCTTCAGCACACAATTATCTAACTTCCCCAGGCACCCTGGACGCTCCCCTCTTCCTTCCTCTCTGCCGACATTCTCTGTCTCTCTGTTTCTGTCTCTCTCTCCCCCTTCCTTTCTCTCTCTCCTTCTTTCCTTCCTTCCTTGAGAATGGTCTCCAAGACATACAAATGGAAGCACCATTTCATATTAAAAATACCAGCGTGCCCAACAACTTCACATTTTAGATGAAGACTAACTTGGTCAATTAGTATTCTTGTCACCCTGTAGCACGGCGGAAGATAATACAGTGTAATATTTGCACATCCTCCTGAACTTTGAGCAGTGAGTTCGCGAACTCTGGAATTTTCTGTTGTTTTCATGTGATTTTCCATCTGTAAAGGTCGTGAGGAAGTGGAGGCATTAAGACGGCTGATGTAGGAAGGTGCCAGGCGCTCGCCTGCACACAGTGCAATTATTGTGAGATTATGGGGATATGTGAGAGGGGAAGCCCACACACAGGAGATGGAGGGAGAGAGAGGGAGGGAGAGAGATGGAGAGAGGGAGGAAGAGAGATGGAGGGAGAGAGATGGAGAGAGAGGGAGGAAGAGAGATGGAGGGGGAGAGAGATGGAGAGTTGGAGAGAGGGAGAGAGGGAGAGATGGAGAAAAAGAGAGAGAGAGAGATGGAGAAGAAGGAGAGGGAGAGAGATGGAGAAAGAGGGAGGGAGAGAGATGGAGAGAGGGAGAGAGAGGGAGAGAGGGAGAGAGATGGAGAGTTGGAGAGAGGGAGAGATGGAGATAGATGGAGAGTTGGAGAGAGGGAGAGATGGAGAGAGATGGAGAGAAGGATAGGGGAGAGAGATGGAGAGAGAGGGAGGGAGATGGAGAGATGGAGAGAGGGAGAGATGGAGAGTTGGAGAGAGGGAGAGAGGGAGAGAGATGGAGAGTTGGAGAGAGGGAGAGATGGAGAGATGGAGAGTTGGAGAGAGGGAGAGAGATGGAGAGTTGGAGAGAGGGAGAGAGATGGAGAGTTGGAGAGAGGGAGAGATGGAGAGAGAGGGAGAGAGATGGAGAGAAGGATAGGGGAGAGAGATGGAGAGGGAGGGAGAGAGATGGAGAGATGGAGAGAGGGAGAGATGGAGAGATGGAGAGAAGGAGAGGGAGAGCGAGTGAAAGTGACAGGAAAGAGCAGTAGACAAGAGGGATGGACTCCTCACCCTCCTCTCTGCACCCTCTCCTCCCGGCCTCCCCAGAGTGGAGCCCTGGCCCCCCTCCAGGGGCCTCTGGCAGCTTGTTGTGGTGTTTGCAGTGGCCCCACTCTGTGCCCCTGCTGAGTCCATCTGCAGATCACCACTTTCGGAGGGGTTGGGGCGCGTCTGGTGAAATTAGAAACCCCCCCATCAGTATAACACAGAATAACCACAACCGCAAGAAGCAGACACAAAATTGAATTTTTTCTTCTCCCTTTCTCCCTCTCTCTGTCTCTCTCTCTCTTCCTCTACTCTATCTGTGTCTCTCTCTTCCTCTACTCTCTCTCTCTCTGTCTGGAAGGACTTGGTGATCTTCTCCTCAGCTGTGTGTCGGAGGCACACAGCCCATTAAAGGCAGGGCTCCTCCCAGTAGCACCCAGCTTGTGTCCCGATGAGACAAGATGATGCATTTTTTAACAGTTGTAAGTAGCCTGTCTGCCTTCCCACCGACCCCAGACAGCGGTCTCTGAGTGATGGGTGCCATTAGAAACCTCTCTCATCAGTCAGTCATTGGGTTAATGATGCATCTCAACCCTCCCACCTCACTGGCCAACCCTAATCTTACCCAGTTAAATATGCATGAGCCCACCCACTGGGGATTTTAATGGTCCTTAACCCCCGCCCCCCACCTCCCCCGACCCAACCTCCCGACAAATGAGAGAGTGCGGCCACGTTGCCGAGACAACGGCGTAGATTAACGGGTTTTGAAAAGACAGACCTATGATTGTGACTGAAAGATTTGTCAGCGTGTCAGAGGGTGTCACTGACCTCTTGAAGTTCATCGCCATCATCGGCTGCACTTTACATTTCCCTGATTGTCATTATTGAAATACTGTATGCACCTTCATGCACACACTCACACACACACACACACACACACACACACACACACACACACGCATTTAGAAATACTATTCTGTAGCCAGGCTCTATACACTGAGTATTTTATCATTCCTATTAGTCATCGCTTATTTGCATAATTACCGACTCAATTAACATACCTAGTTGTGTTGCATACTGCATGCAGACACACACTAGCAAATGTGTAGTTTTCCCTTTTCGTCAAAGCTATCTTCAGTCTTAATTGATCTCTTGGACAACATGGAAATACTAGCCTAGCTTTGCCTACAGAGTAATTGCATTTCTAAAATATTTTAGAATATTCAGGCCTTACCTTGACAATTAGTCTCATGTGATTCTGTGCCAATCTCCTGATTTGAATTTGCAGTAAATCCTGCTTCTAACGTTAAAGCAACACAACCGTCATGATAAATGCTGTAGCCTGTTGCGCTCCTTCCTTTCTTTCTTTCTCTCGCTCTCTCTCTCCCTCCATTTCTCCTCTTCCCCCCCACCTCCCTGACCGGTGAACATATTGCTGTCTGAAGGCATCTCTTTGATTCCTGTATGGATCAATAGTGAACATATGGATCTCCGCTGTGACAGCTGTGACAGGTCTGCCGTAGGAAGCATGTCGGAAATGACTAGTGCCGGCGAAACATCAGAGGTCGTTGGGAATCACTATACATGGAGTTAATGATGACATAAACAGAGACCAGGCCCTGTCATGGTGCCAGTGTCCCTCCAAACAGCCATATCAACATTTACATTTAGTCATTTAGCAGACGCTCTTATCCAGAGCGACTTACAGTAAGTACATGGACATTCTCCCCGAGGCAAGTAGGGTGAAGTGCCTTGCCCAAGGACACAACGTCATTTGGCACAGCCGGGAATCGAACTGACAACCTTCAGATTACTAGCCCGCTTCCCTAACCGCTCAGCCACCTAACTCCCACCAATATCGATACATATAATCTATGCCCAATCAAGGTCATTTAAACAGGACGCAAGGACAACACTGTGACTGTATCACTATGTCCTTGTCACTTTAATGTTCAATATATAGGGCCATTTGGCGTTGTTGCTTATTTGCTAGTCTCAACTGAGTTGCAACACAGTGTGTAACAAGGCAGGGATCTATTGACTATATTAGAATTGTTGGGCAAGCAGTCCCAAGGTAATTCACATTCACACCACAATCCTCAAACAACTGTTTTGCTAAGAGAAAACAAGGAACATTTCCTGTTACCAATTCCCAAAGGTGGGTATTTACTGACCTAGCATTCCACTAAGAGGAATCGTGACTATTTCAGGGTCTAAATATATAACACTTGTAGAGAAACAAGGAGGAAACACAAACAGTCAGATATTGTGATATATATTTTAGCCAGCAATTTTATGCTTTCTCCGACTCCTTCCTCTCTAAGCTCTGCTCTGCTAGCGGCTGAACCTGCTAGCGGCTGAACCTGCTAGCGGCTGAACCTGCTAGCGGCTGAACCTGCTAGCGGCTGAACCTGCTAGCGGCTAACCCTCCTAGCGGCTAACCCTGCTAGCGGCTAACCCTGCAAGCGGCTGAACCTGCTAGCGGCCAACCCTGACAACGGCTAACCCTGCTAGCGGCTAACCCTGCTAACGGCTAACCCTGCTAACAGCTAACCCTGCTAACCCTGACCTCTATTAGCAGATGATGTCTCTGTTTGGGTAGCAAGCTGAATTAGCGTGGTTCACCACACAGCTTCCATCCAAGCACCACAAATTAACTAATCACATAACCCAGGGATCAGGCTACATGGCACCCATTAGGGCTGCAATCTCTCTCATGATCTCACGTCCACGGTTTAGGAAGCTATTCGAGTGTGGAGACGGGCAATCAGGGGAAGATGGGGGAGGGGCTGTTGCAGGGTACAGAGAAGACAAGAAAGGTATAGAAAAATAGAGGAAAAGAGAGATGATAGTAACAGAACGTAATCTCCTAATGTAGGTAGACAGATCGATGGAGGGAGGGACTTGTTGCACTGGACAATACAATCCTGTACCATTTGTATTTTTTGTAATATTTGTATTTTTATATTGTAAATTACTGCAACTTATATTTGATATTTTATTGTATAGTTTATTTTAATCTAATTCCATTGCTAGTTATGTACCCTTAGTTTTCTAGTTATGTACCCTTAGTATAGTTAGTCCTCATATTTAAATTTTTGATTCCTATATGTTTAATGTTTGCACCTTCCTGCCAAAGCAAATTCCTTGTCTGTGCAAACTTTCATGGTGAATAAAACCCATCCTGATTCTGATTCTGATGAATCCCATGGCCTCCCCAGCTCACCTCTTATGGGCGTTCCCACGGGCCACCGAGGGTGCACCGCCGTTCGGTCTACAGCCACGCCCCCCTGAGAATGACCAGGAGTATAATGACACGCTGTTTACTCAGAGGTAGCTACTGTCCTCACCAGCCTTCATGTCAGCCTCTCCTGCTCCTGGTTTATTATCGAGCTCGATCTCTCTCTCTCTCTCTCTCTCTCTCTCTCTCTCTCTCTCTCTCTCTCTCTCTCTCTCTCTCTCTCTCTCTCTCTCTCTCTCTCTGTCTCTCTCTCTCTTTCGCTCTCTGTCTCTCTCTCCCTCCCTCCCTCCCTCTCTCTGTCTCTCTCTCTCTTTCTCTCTCTCCCTCTCTCTCTTTCTTGCTCTCTCCCTTCTTGTTTATCTAAATTGCAAAAAGATACCACGAAGATAGAAAGAATCATCTTTCAAAACATTATCATTTGTTATTTTTCACATTTGGCCAATCAATGCTTGAGGTGGGCGGGGGGGGGGAGAGATCGGCAGGGCCATCAATCATGGTAAAGTATCGCCCAATGACAACGGGAAGGTCTCTGCCTCTTTTTGACTGACTTGATTGATGTGTTTTGAAGAGTGGAGAGAGAGAGGCAGTGTGTCAAAACTCCTCCATTGTTGGAAAATGCCAAGATCACATATCAGCCCCTTCAGGAGTTCCATCTGAGCCCTGGATTAAAGTCAGATCAAAACCTTGCTCCAGTCAAAAAAAAACTCTGGACAACTAATGTGTTTTTGCTTCGAATTTAGACAGCCCTCTTTGGGATGAAGTTGTCACTAAGTAGAAACTGGTCACAAAAGTTTACCACCGGAGATGTCGTATATATGCTTTCTATTCCGATTATTTGATCAAATGTTCTGCTTTGCTTGAACAGTGGGGCTGAATACCTAGCTCTCTGCTCTGCATTGTAACACTGATTGACACTAGAGACCCAGTATTTAGCAGGCTCAACCTAATTTGGGGGTGGGAACACCCCAATGACTTCTTACATGTCAAAGACCTGTCTGAAACCAATCTACAATATATGATTTAACAGCTCTTTGCGACGGGGACTGTACACAGTCCAGAGTAGCCATTGTTGTAGAAATTGCTTGTGTGTGAGGCCGCAACCTCCGTCGCTCAAGCTGTAGTAGCAGGGTTAGCTCGGAGTGGTCCGGACCGTGTAATCCAGCTACAGGTCAACTCATTCCGCTCCCAGAGGTTCGTGTTCTCTGGAGGGAGTGGAGAGGACACTAATGTGCAGCTCTCAGTTCATTACCTGTGAACGCTGGTCTGAAGTAACTGTCAATCTCACCAGCCAGTCCTCCCTCCTCCCTCTCTCTCCATCTCCATCCCTCACTGCTCTGACTGCTCCACAGAGCTCCAGTCGACTTTTCCTCCCGGTGTGAGATATGAAGCCAGACGCGCCGAAGAGGAGTGAAATATGACTTCCAGGATGGTGCTTCTGTGTGTGTATTTCACCCAGCTTTATTGAGTTGACAGAGACAAGGCGTGCTGGCATGGGGTTCTGCTTGTCCACCGTGATGTATGTGTGGGTGGATGTGTCGCCCGCCCGCCCCCCTGCCCTGCCCCTCTCTTAGCTCTGTCTGTGGGCATTGGTTATGGGTTGTCTCTGCCAGTGCTGCTAGCTATGGGGGCAGATGGACATATTGTTCTAGAATTGTGAGACAGAAGTAGAATGAAAGGAACAGAATGTCTGGCTTGAGAAACTCCTATTCTGTATTAATTGTTTGGCCTTTCTGTATTCATAAAGGCAAAGACATAAATTGGAGCAAGTCGTTGAGTGAAATCTGTGCCTGTATAATTCTTTAATGTCTTTGTGTTAGACGGGTAAGACTTATTTCTCTAGGTTGATTAGTAAGAACAAACACAACACTAAGTTCCTATTTGACACTGTTGCAAATCTCACTAAGAAAAGTACACTCTGTGTTAGTTCAGATTTCTCTCCCAATGATTTCTTAGATTTCTTTGACCAAAAAATGTATGCAATAAGGGACAAACTACAGACTAGTCCTGGAGGAGTGGCCATCAACACTGAACTTTCCCCAATACCAAGCATGCTGCATGTTGAGGCTCTCACTCACTTTAACCCTATTTCTATGGAAGCGTTCATCGAGCTGATAGACTCCTCGAAACCCACTAGCTGCCTTCTCGATCCCCTCCCTGCCAAACTCTGTAGGGAACTTCTCCCTATTATTGGACCACCCATGCTTAGTATTATTAATGAATCTATTGTAATTGGCCAAGTCCCCAACGATTTCAAACAAGCTATTATTAAGCCCCTTCTTAAAAAAACAAACCTGGATCCAGGTTGTCTTAGCAACTACAGGCCAATTTCAAATTTGCCATTTATCTCCAAAATTTTAGAGAAGGCTGTGGCACAACAGCTCACTGAGCACCTCTCCTCAAATCAGCTTTATGAACCTCTCCAGTCTGGATTTCGTCTCCACCACAGCACTGAAACTGCATTAGCCAAGGTAGTCAATGATCTACTGTTAGCCTCTGACGCGGGTTCTTTCTCTGTCCTGGTTCTTCTAGACCTAAGTGCAGCTTTTGACACGGTGGATCATGAGATCCTCTTGGAACGTATGGAGAACTATGTTGGGATTTCTGGTACGTCACTTCAGTGGTTTAGATCGTATCTATCCGATAGATCACAATATGTCCACTATGATGGCTGCTCATCCAGGAGCTCCACTGTAAAATACGGAGTACCACAGGGTTCAGTTCTAGGCCCTCTGTTATTTTCTCTCTATATGCTGCCTTTAGGAAACATAATTAGAAGCTCTGGGGTAAATTTTCACTGTTATGCAGATGATACTCAGCTATATATGTCTATAAAGTCTGGAGAATTTCCACATGCTATGGAAAAATGTGTTTCTAGGTTGAGAGCTTGGATGACTGCAAATTTCCTTCTTCTAAATTCGGATAAAACCGAGGTTCAAATTTTCGGTCCTAAAAAATATAGAAATAATTTTTCCAATCTGACCTTAGACCTAGACGGCGTCAAAGTCTCTCAAAGCCAGCTAGTAAAACATTTAGGAGTCACAATGGACCCAGACCTTTCGTTTGAGTACCATATTAAGCAAATTACCAGAACTGCATTTTTCCATCTACGTAATATTGCCAAAATACGAAAATTTCTCTCAAAGGATGATGCCGAAAAACTAATACATGCATTTGTTACGTCCCGATTGGACTATTGCAATGTGTTGTTCTCTGGCCTCCCAATTACCCACCTAACATTTTTTACAGCGGGTGCAAAATGCTGCTGCTAGACTATTGACCAGAACAAGAAAGTTTGATCACATAACATCTACTCTTGTCTCTCTACACTGGCTCCCTATCCAAGCCAGAGCTGACTTCAAAGTTCTACTACTAACCTACAAATCTCTGCATGGATTGGCACCACTGTACCTCTCCGGTCTCCTTGCACCCTATTGCCCCGCAAGGACACTTAGATCTCAAGATGCCGGCTATCTGGTGGTTCCCAAAATTAAGAAAAAAACAGCTGGAGGTAGGGCGTTCTCATATAGAGCACCTCTTCTCTGGAACAAATTACCCGTCTCAATTAAGGAGTCTGATACTGTTTCGACATTTAAAATGAGGTTAAAAACGTTATTGTTTAGTCAATTCTACGACTGTTAAAGGTAAGTATGTTACTAGTTGGAGGCAACGGGGGACGGGTTGTTTCCATCCTTATTCTTTAAGTATAACTTATTTTAGAGTTCTCTTCCCCTGGAACAGATTTCATGTTCCAAATGAGGGGGGCTGTCGCTGTCTTGGTGTGTGGGGTTGCATCAAATTCCCCTTTTTTGCTCTGTTAAATTGCTGCACCAGTCCACACTTGACCGGTGGGGATCTCATTCTATTATGACTGTAACTGTTAGCTGCTCCTGGCATTCTCTAATCCCTGCTCTCCTCTCTCTGTCCCCCCCCACACACATCCCTTGTGGTGTGGGGGGTTTGAGTTGTCAGCACCTGCCTGGTCGTCGGTCAGCCAACGCTGGACCTGGTCGCGAGTCTCCCGGTTCTGTCCTACATCTATAAAGTTGAATAATGGATTTTGGTGTTTTGAAAACCCATTGACACTGTATGACTATGTTTAGCCTGTGTTCTGCTCCTCTCTCTCACCAACCGTCTCTGGAGGAGGGGATCCCTCTCTGAATTGCTCCTCCCAAGGTTTCTTCCATTTTTTCTCCTGTTGAGAGTTTTTTGGGGAGTTTTTCCTTGTCTTCCTTGAGGGTTTAGGTTGGTTGAGGGGCAGTTCTATGGGCATATGTGAAGCCCTCTGTGACATGCTTGCGTGATTTGACTTAGAATCATCCATATTTTAGTACTGTATTTGTGTTAACTATGCCCTAATAGTCAATGACTTTTACACTAAAGTAAAGGCTTCAAAGTTCACTTCAATACATGTCGAGTTGCGCCCGTCAAGAAAAATACTAAAGAGATTTATTCAACTCTTTTTCTCAACCTTTTGAAGTCTGTAATTTTCACCCGGCATACCAGTGCTTCATTCTTTTCCCCCTGTTGATGAGGTGGCAAGGTGACATTTGAAAAGTGCATTCGTTCCCCGCTCTGCTGCGATGGAGGGAGCCTGCTGCGCTTGTCACTCTGTCCCCCCCTCCCCCCACCCCCTCACCACCCCCTCACCCCCCCTCCCCCCACCCCCTCACCACCCTCACCACCCCCCCCCACCACCCCCTCACCCCCCCTCCCCCCACCCCCTCACCACCCTCACCACCCCCCCCCACCACCACCTCACCCCCCTCACCACCCCCCCCACCACCACCTCACCACCCCCCCCACCACCACCTCACCCCCCCACCACCACCTCACCCCCCTCACCACCCCCCCAACCACCACCTCACCATCCAATGCCAAAACATCACCTTCGACCCCCAGGTATGGGTTTGTCTGACCTCTGACCCTCATCTGAACACATACTCTTTCATTGGGAAACAACCGATGTGTCATCACAGCGGCTGTGACAAGGTGTGTCACACGTTGTCACCTAGCCGTGACAGGATGTCAACACCAGCTCAGTTTGATCGACTGGTCGAGGGGCTGTCGCAGCCCAGCCCTTATCTCACGGCGCCTTTTCTTGATTGGTTCCAAAGCGCAAGTTTTATTTTTTCTGTTCGTTTTTTGCAGCCGATCTCCCTGGTGACAAATAAAGTTTGGCGTTCGGAGAAGTGAATTACTCAGTCAAATGCATCTCATTATGTGTTTGTGTTTGTCTCTCCAAGCAATGGGGGAGCCCCATCTGATATTAGTTTATTATAATGGAGAGAGCCATTGTGAGGATAATTCTCTACTAAAATGATCTCTTTGACTCGGGCATCAAGCACCCGCCCCTTAAGTGCCCCCTAAGCTCCAGACCCTAGTTATTTCCTCTCATGAATTCTTAATGAATTGTGAAGAGACGGATTGTTTTTGGTTTCACTGAGCTGTTCGGCCATTTTGGATCTGGAATTAACAGATGGAGGCTGACAGTGAGCAAGATTTTTGCGCACCACGCACCTCTCCGCCATATTTCCTCGTCTGACAGAAGACAGCAAGGCGCCGGTCGGACGTGTTTTTTCTCACGGGACTGCAGTGAAGTAAATGTCAGACATTACGCAAATTTGTGTACCGAGGAAATTGGAAAATATAAATATCCAACTGGCATGTTGTCTACCGCAGTCACAAATAATGGAGGCTGCAGGTTTGCAGTGTGAGATGGAATTCAGATGTTCCCTTTCAACCATTCGTTTTTCTCTCTCTCCCTCTCTCCCTCTATTTCTCTCTCTCTCTCCCTCTATTTCTCTCCCTCTCTCCCTCTATTTCTCTCTCCCTCCCTCTCTGTAGGTCTCTCTCTTGGTTTCTTTTCCCCCTACTTATTTATCTCTTTCTGCTGTCACACCTTTAGTGTATGTTGTTTTAACATCATTCCTAATGACACAAGTTGGCGTCTTTAGCATCAAACGCAGTTTTCCAAAAATAAGGTTTTAAATTATTTTTAATCCATCAAACCCATAAGTTTGTGTCGATGTTGTTGTGACATTAATAGACGCTCTACGGTGGCAAAGCAGTTAAAACGTTGTTTTTGTGACTTGAAATAGACATATAAACAAATGCCTCATTAATCACCAGCCCTGATAACTTCCGATAAGCAGACAAGAGCTGTGTTCAAGGACCCCGCCAAGGTCGTTTTGCAGATTGGTGATTGCTGTGTAAATCGATTACCAACCCCTTGCAGGATCTGTCAGCAAGCCAGGCAGCTTCACATGGAAGGCTTGTCTCTCTCTTTTTCACACTCACTCACACACTCACACACACACACACACACACACACACACACATCCTTGGTTTGGAGAAGCCTTAAGACTGTAAACTGATGGAATCTTTTTTCCTCCAAGTCCTGTTAGTCAGCTGTGCCTCTACAGCTGCTGGTGATGAACGTTCGGGTGGAAAAGAGAGAGAGAGTAAGATGGAGAGAGAGAGTAAGATGGAGAGAGAGAGTAAGATGGAGAGAGAGAGGGATGTTTGTCTGTGTTCTGAGGAAGGATGGGCTTGTTTTGCTCCTACAGATGCAGGGTTATCTATCTCCTCCAGCTGTGCCACACAGATGTCACCCTGCTGCGCTGTCCTGCTCGGGCCTTCCTGCCAGCACTGCCCGCAGGCTTCTTAGTGTGTGTGTGTGTGTGTGTGTGAGAGAGACAGTGAGAAGGTTTTGTCCTTGCTTTTGAAACATTTGTGTGACAATGAGCGTTTACATATTCAGTGATGTCTGAGACAGTGAATGAATGTGTGTGTGTGTGTTCATCAATTTCATTCCCTCCTGTGCCTGTGTGTTTTGTAATCATCCGTCCAGGGATCTTTCTCCTCCCCATTCATCCACTCCAGATAACTGCTGGAAACAGCCCCCTACAATCTTGTCTCCCGGGGCAGGAACCACAATTACCCAGAGCGCATTGCTGCAAACAGCCACTTTGCAGCCAACCACCTGTGACCTTGCCGCACGGCCCAGCCAGCGCCGAGGGGAAGACAGAAAGCTTCCCCGGCCCGCGACCGGCCAGCCATTGATTAAGGGAATCAATATTGATTAGAGGAGCAGAGGACATCTGGATGGTCCAATTTATGCACCCTCATTAATTATTCAAATGACCGAATCTGCCGCTGAATGGCATTAGTGGAACGAGAGGGCATTCTCCCTCCACCGTGTCCCCCCCTGGTCCTGTCCTCTTGTGGTGGTGAGGCTGAATGCGGAGGCTGTGTGGGGGATTATCTGCTGTGTTTCAGTCTTGTTGGGCCTCTCTGGTTCGTCCTTCTGTTTGTGTGTTAGCGTCTGAGGCGACGCGCGAAGGCAGCAAATGTCTGCTGTGGCACAGCCCCATGAGCGACCAGGGCCAGTGGGTGATTCATATTCAGCTTGTTTGTGTTGGTTTTGTGTGCGTGTATTGTGTGTGTGTGTGTGTGTGTGTGTCTTTGTGTGTGAGGGGATGGCACAGGGAAGGCCCCAGCTGATAGGCTTCTCTCCACTGTTTACTATCTAATAGGTTGGTAATGAATGAGGTGTCAGAGCCAGGAATAGCAGGACCACAGACCCACCAACACCTCCCGCCCCTGTCTGTCCTGACGTCATCCTCTCGTCACCATGACGACCCCCCCCATCCACACCCTCTTCCTCTCGTCCCCATGACGACCCCCCCCATCCACACCCTCTTCCTCTCGTCCCCATGACGACCCCCCCCATCCACACCCTCTTCCTCTCGTCCCCATGACGACCCCCCCCATCCACACCCTCATCCTCTCGTCACCATGACGACCCCCCCCATCCACACCCTCATCCTCTCGTCACCATGACGACCCCCCCATCCACACCCTCTTCCTCTCGTCCCCATGACGACCCCCCCCATCCACACCCTCATCCTCTCGTCCCCATGACGACCCCCCCATCCACACCCTCTTCCTCTCGTCCCCATGACGACCCCCCATCCACACCCTCATCCTCTCGTCCCCATGACGACCCCCCCCATCCACACCCTCATCCTCTCGTCCCCATGACGACCCCCCCCATCCACACCCTCTTCCTCTCGTCCCCATGACGACCCCCCCCATCCACACCCTCTTCCTCTCGTCCCCATGACGACCCCCCATCCACACCCTCTTCCTCTCGTCCCCATGACGACCCCCCATCCACACCCTCATCCCCTTTGTCCCCAGGACGACGCCACATCCTTCTCTGGACAAGAGTACATTAACAATATATGTGAAATTTCAGGCTCCACTCATTATTACATTTACATGTAGTCATTTAGCAGACGCTCTTATCCAGAGCGACTTACAGTAAGTACAGGGACATTACCCCGAGGCAAGTAGGGTGAAGTGCCTTGCCCAAGGACACAACGTCATTTAGCACAGCCGGGAATCGAACTGGCAACCTTCAGATTACTAGCCCGATTCCCTAACCGCTCAGACACCTGACTCCATTATTGACTTCCTTTTCCGTAGATCAGGAAACTGCTTTTCTCCCGACGCTAAGTCCTACCTGTTGCTTCACAGCCCTAATCTATTATCAACAGCGACATGATTGGAGATGTTAGAGAACAATAACACAATAATAAATTAAATGTCGTTTTCAACCAGATAATCAATTTCCTTTGATGTGAGGGCGTGCGGGGGTCTTTGTAATAAGTGTGTCGGAGAGAACATATGCTGCAGCAGGCTGGAGAATCCGTAGCTCAGAATGGATTGCATGGTTGTTATTGATTAGGGCTGAAATGGTGAAGTGAATTTTGCAGCCATAAAGGAGAGCAGTCATTTCTTGACCTTCAGGGGAATGTGTGTGAGGTGTGTGTGTGTGTAGGGGGGGGGATCCATGGGTGCGTTTAGCGTGAAGGAACACCACGCCCGTAATCTCAGGAAGTTGTTTGATTGTCCACACACAGGAGGGGTACTGGGATGGGGCGGGGCGGGTGCAGGAGATGACAAAATGTAAAAGGCTTTGAACCCATACTGCAGGTCTGTAACGCACTTAGACTTTTCATACATTTGAATTCCTGAAATAGCAGATGTAAGTTTAACTGTTCATGAATCAGACACATTGTGGGCCAAACCCTACATATGCACAACACAATGTATACACAATGTATCTCTGTAGCTGGACGGATCAGGTGAAAGTGTCCAACAACAACAAGCTCAGCACGTTTGCTCTGACAGGAAGTGAAAGACGCTGTATTCCGTGGCTGGGAGGGTTCTCGCCTCTCGTTGTCTTCGGTAGAGCCGTCTCTTGGACCTGGCGTCGACGACTGCGCCGGCAGTCGTCACCAGATCTTTCTCTCGCCACAGCTGTTTACCAAGACCGACAGGACGGAGAATACCGGACTAATAACGGTAATTGCTCCCATCTGCCTGGGCGCAGCTGTCGATAGCCCTCTCAAACCATCCCCAGAATTATCCAAACTAGCCTCCGCCTTGCATTCTTATCAACTGGAGAACAATGCCGACTAGACATTCACAGTGCCTCTGTTTAACCCTTGTGTTATCTTCGGGTCATTCTGACCCATCAGTCATTGTGACCCACCGTCGTATTGCGACAGATTTACCGCATACAAAGACAAAGTGAAGCATTTTCTTTTAACCGTTGGGCTGTCTCAGACCCCCCACATTGCAAAGGTTAAAAGAAAATTATTTTAATTTGTTTTTGTATTGGGTAAAATTGGGTAAACACAACGATGGTTCGTTATGAACCTTTGGGTCATGTGACCCGAAGGCAGCACGAGGGTTAAACACTGTTTTTTTCGCCCCTTGCCACGACTCAGATGAGGGCTTGGTAATGACTGGGTTTCAACTCCTGTTGCTCAGTCTGTGGTGAGGCTGTGCTGAATTTAGACCCCAGAAGTGTGGAAGGCTAGTATGTCTGGTCGTTCGGTTAAAAAACAACTGCCCGCTAACCGAACCAAGTAACACACAGGTCACCGACAATTCTCAAAGTCTCTAGGAAAACAAAATAGCTTGACGACAACAAAGGATGGCATGTGAGTCTGGAAAACTTTTTGAGCAAGGAGACCTTTTGAAGGATGAAGGGGGACAGTGAGCGCAAGGCTTTTAGCACCTGTTGTGGTGTGACACCTTTCCACATCCCTGGACAGTGTCCCTCTCACACCCCCCGCTTTCAGCTTCATGCTTCAGGGAGTCAGTGAGAGGAGAAGTCCTAACCATGACATGACTGAGAGGCCATTAGAGAGAGCTGAAGCACACACTGTTTTTTTTTTATATGTATATTTTTTTTTTAAAGCTTGGACTGAAAACACAGCTTGGTGTCAGTTCTCGTATAGTATCCTGTAGCGTCTGGGAGGTGAAACGTGAAGTCTCTGAAAACACCGAACTGTAATTCCACTGCAGGACTCCTGACAGGTTCTAATGACACTTATGCTTTATTTGGACAAAATGTAAAAATCCTCTGTGAGAATTTTCAAACGTAAAGATAGTTGTCTGTTGTGGACTGTCGATCTTTAGTGGCTCTTCTCTTGTCTGTGCCTTGCTTTGAGCGTCGTTGAAACAGCCCAGATGGGTTCAGGTCTGACTCATGGGTGTCGGGGGGTCGGAGGTCAGCTTCTCCAATTAACAGACTCTTATTTTCCACCTGCCCTCATGTCCCTTCCTGTTATTTCCCTTCTCATCCATCTGTCCCTCACACCATCTTTCCCCAGCCAGATAACCCTCTCCTCTCCCCTCACCCCCCCCAGTGTGGGTGGATGAGCAGAGGGACAGAGGAAGGGGTAGTGAGGAAGAGGTAGGCAGCAGTTATGGGAGTGTGAAGACCCCCCCCCATCCCGCTGAGATGCAATCATAGCCAGGGCTCCATCATTGTACCCCCCTACCCCCTACAGTTCCTGCTCCACTCTCTCCCATTATTCCCAGTTCACTGGTTGGAATATTAGGGCGAAGCTCCCTCTCTCTCCCCCCATTACTACCAGTTCAGTGGCAGGTATATAGAGGGTGACAAGGGGCCAACTCAATTCCCCGTCCCCTTCACGCTCTCTCTGTTCCCTCCTCCTCCTCTGAACTCACTCCCCTGGTCTGACTTCACTCGTTTTCAACCTTTAGATTCTCCCCTTTTCTCTTTCTTTCTCCCTTCCTCTCTCCCTTCCTTCCTCTCTTCCTTCCTTCCTTCCTCTCTCCCTTCCTTCCTTCCTTCCTTTCTCTCCCTCTCTTCCTTCCTTCCTGTCTCTATGTCCTCTCCTGCTCTCTCATCATGTGAGATGAAACTGGTTCTAGACGGGGAAATAAACGGAAACATCTGTTTGGAGATGTGGGTCTCTCCACAATCACAGCCTTATTGGTTTCAGGTGTGCGCTAATTGCTTCGCCTCTCAGGTGTGTTGGCTGTCTCCAGTTCCAGCTCCCCTGCCTTTAGCTCTGTGTATTTAGCCCATTTAACGGGTATATTTGATTTGTTGTAATTCACCCTGGGAGTCTTGTGTTTCTCCTCCAGTGTAAGTAACGTGTTGGATTGTAACTATGCATTTCCCCTATTTGATCTCTTGATAGACAGAGACCCTTATTTAACCCTTGTGTTATCTTCGGGTCGTTCTGACCCATCAGTCATTGTGACCCACCGTCGTATTGCGACAACTTTACCGCATACAAAAACAAAGTGAAGCATTTTCTTTTAACCGTTGGGCTGTCTCAGACCCCCCACATTGCGAAGGTTAAAAGAAAATTATTTTTATTTGTTTTTGTATTGGGTAAAATTGGGTAAACACAACGATGGTTCGTTATGAACCTTTGGGTCATGTGACCCGAAGGCAGCACGAGGGTTAAAAAGGGTTTTCACCAAAACAAACACACAAAGCACAGTTTCATAATAAAGTTTATTCTATATTACAAATAGTATTTTGTTCTTGACTGCAAAATAGGAATGCATTATATTTACATACACAGGTATACAATTAATTATAACAAAGTTAGAGAAGCTCGCCTTTATCACCCCAGGTTTCCGTAATCTCTCCACAGGTTACTCTTATCTCTCGTCAAATCAGATCATAGGAAAAGTCTTTTCTAACGTGTTTCTGTAACACCTGCTATAACACTGAGCTAGAAGGAAGTTTTTAGTTCCTACATAACGTTTAAGGTGGAAACTTTATCGGGTCTTTTCGTGCAGCGTGGGGTCAAGAGGTTGTGACCTTCGTTGCAGGAGGACGTAAAACAATGGAACACTCGGGAGACTAATTCACAATGACGAAAGATGCGCCAGCCTGTCTTCTTCAGAGGTGACGCGTTGGGGAGATAGACGCAATAACATCACACTTTACAGTAATGTTGGTGGTCCATCACAAATTGAAAATAAGGGCTAATTTTAAAATGTGTGTTGTGCCGTTCATTGTAATCTAAGTAATTTGAGTTAATCTGTTTCTTACTGAACCAATTTTTTTCCCACCTTCTAAATGTTCCGTCTTGTAAATTTGGCGTCATTGCTGTTTGTTTGTGGGAAACATTGTGAACTTGCCCCCCGGAAGCAGAAACACCACATACATTCACCACACTTCAGTCAGAAGGTTTTGTAGCTATGTTCCATACATTTGACACAACAGATAGAATGGTTATGGTTTAACACATAGGAAAAGAAATGACCAAAAAAGACTACTTAGAAAATCTAAAAACTAATTTTCATCTGGGCTAGTGTGTCTTTTGACAACACCTGGTTGTCGTAGGTTACAACATTGATGGAAGCCATTCAGTTGGAGGGGCGCGTAACATGGCCGTCGGAAAGTGTTTAACAAAAACACTCAGTTACGTCAGGTCTGAATGAAAACATGTCTGTTGTACCCTCCAGGTCTGTGGCAGCGATGCCCACTGGAATCATAACGGCTGGAGATTTCGTGATATGGTTTTGTATGAGCGGAACAAGGTCTACTGTTAAAGATCTTTCTTAACTCGCCGACATCCTCAGATGAAACAAAAGACAACACGCGATCTACCAAGTTAACTATAGTAACCAGTGCAACGAAAGTAAATGTACATGGTCGTCTTGCGGCCAGCCCCCGAAGCTTACAAAAATAATTTCAAATCCGTACGATCTTGAAAAGAAGATCTAAAATAGAAGGAAGATGTTGTTTTTTTGTCCAGAGATGAGAAACACAAAAACGAGATGCAATAGCAGCGAAGACAGGACCTGTCTACCACATGTACAGTAACATCACAACTGCAACTGACGATGAGCAGAACTTAGGGAACAGGGATGGAAGTTCAGATCAAATAAACACTTTAAACTGACGGATTTAAGTAAAAACAGCCAAGTGGTTTTGTAAAATCAATCCATGATGAATCCAAAAGAACCGTTTGCTTGTGAGCTGTATCAAAGTTCCTAGTAGTAGTAGATAAATATCTTTGATTGCAAGGCAGTTCCATTTCATAACATCCAAATAGGTCGACATGCAAGGGTATATAATATATCTGTTTTTAAGGTACCACTTTATTCTTAATAGCATCTAACACTTTCACAAAACATGGTAATGAGGTTTTCACATGGCGCGAACAGGATAAAGGTTCCACCTTAACGGAAGTTATAGTTTTAACAATGAAACAATCACCTTTTTCCGTCTTGATTCTCCCAAGCAAAAGAAAGAATAGAACACAATCCACGTCATCATTGCAAGGCTTAATTTTCTCGTTTTTCCATTTTTTTTTTCTCAAGTTTTATTTTTTAAATTTAAGTTTACATGCGCTTAAAAAGCCGATAAAGACCCAAGGTGGACCCAGGGTAGTCTTCACACATTCACATCACCACATGGGGTACGTTGTCAAGGCAAAAGAAAGGTCAGAGGTCAAAGGAAAGAAGGGTGGCTCCATTGTCTCTCTCTCCCTCCTAGCGAGGGATTCACATCCACGTGTCTGCTCTTCCAGGGCGTCTGGTGACGCAGACTAACTTGTTTTTCTAATTTCTATCACTCTTTTTGAGGCTCGGAGATGGCCGCCCGCAGAGGACGTCTACCCTAAAAACAGACAGGAGCGCGGCTGCAGCGACGCACTCGCGGTTTGGGATCCACCTGGTCGTCTCCACTCGCTGTGCAAAAACAACAACTGAAGTCAACAGGGACAAGCAACGGGACAGAAACGGAGTAAGGGTGTGTCGAAGGCCAGAGAGAGGGGGTGGGAGAGAGGGGGGGTAAGGGTGTGTCAAGGGCTAGAGGGGGGGTGGGGGGTAAGGGTGTGTCGAAGGCCAGAGAGGAGGGTTGGGAAAGGGATAAGGGTGTGTCGAGGGCTGGGGCGGGGGGGGGGGGGGGAGAGAGAGTGATGGACTATTCTCTCGGCCCTCGACACTTTGAGGTCAGAAATCACCAGGGGTTTGAGTTCGGATAATCATGTGTGTGTGTGTGCGGAGCTGGAACATTTTTCGTTCATTAAATCCAGGGAGTTTGTGTCATTTTCCTTTCCTTTGTGGCACTTTTTTCAAGTACGTTTTCGCTCCCAATTCTCGCAATCCTTTGGTTTTTCGGCTGACCAGTCAAGTCAATCTTTTTGATTCCTTCCACCTGAAAGTCTCGTAGAAGCTCCAGTGAATGAACAACAGTCTCCCAGTGTGACCTGCCCAGGGAGAAGGCCCACAATCTTTAAAAACCTGGGATCTGAAGGAAGACTGCACTTAGGCTGTCACCCTCTCAGTTCAGTCCATCAACTACCCCTCGTTTATCTGGTCAGGTCGTGTCTGGAGCAGGTCCTCTCTGGACTCTGGACAGCAGTAATCCTGGAGTCGTCTGTGCTTTTGTTGACCGTCGAAGTGGCTCGGCCCAGGCTGAAGTCAGACCACTCCTGGGGGTCACTCTGCGGCCGGGTCACTGTGGTCAAAGGTTGGTTGTGTGCTTGTCACGGAGGGGTCCGATACAGGAAGTGACCTCCGTTCTGTCCTCAGATCTTAATTTAGCAGTACCACGAAAGGAAGCCAGATGATGCAGAATAATACGAACTTTTTTATCTTTTCTTCTTTTCTCTAGGATTTCTGGAAGGTGTGTGGGGAGGATTGCATCGATGTTGCACGAAAAGAGAAGGAGTGGTATGTTTTCTAGATTTCAAAGTCAGTTGTGTATCCATAAAAGTAAGCTTCAAGTAGCTCGAAATCCCCTCAAGCCACTACTAGTGTCTCAATGATACACTTCCAGCTACGTTGAGAGAACAATGGAACTGATGAAAAACTCTCAACCCTCAGATATGTATGGTTTACTCCTAGGAACAGTGTAAACTTGGAAAACCTTTCCTTGTTGTTAGAGGTGGTCATTTGGTTTGCGGTCCTCATTACATTTTTTTGTTTGTTTTTTTTAGTTTTCCATTCTGTCGTGATATCGTATATATTGTAGCACTACATTGAACTGGACTCTAGTACTTTAGTTTCTATCCTATTCATTAACAGTCTTTGTGGTTTTCAAAGACTTTACTATCAGCAGTATTCTTGAAGGCAACATAAATGAAAGTTTTTTTTTCTCTCCCTGGAAAAGGGAGAATCGAAAGGATGCCAGTATCCCTTCAGTCTCCTCCACCACAGCTGAGTTGAGAAACCCCCCACCCCCCCATTGCATTGTGGGATATGCAGTGCCTAGCTCCACAGCCTCTCTAGTCTATGCAGCAGAGCGGATGAGAAACCTAACACCCGATCAGGAGGAAGCAGAAGGTCAAACTACAGGAAGTCCTCTTTGAAGAAGAAGAAGAAGAAAAAAAAAGAGAAGAAGAAAAAGACCGGGACAGGAAGTGTTATGATGATGGACAGGTCTTCGCTCAGGCACGGCTCGGTTTCTGATGGGGTCTCCCAGTGCATCCTGGGAAATGCAGTCCTCAGCTCTCCAAACTCATAAAGGCGACCACCTGCTCCAGCTTGAAGGCCAGTTTCCTGGTAGCATCGTCCTGCTCCAGCGCGCACACAATCTGCCACACACACACACACACACACACACACACACACACACACACACACAAACAACACACACACAAACAACACACTGTAAGTCTTCACTAAACTTCCAGACGGCTACATTTACATTTAGCAGACGCTCTTATCCAGAGCGACTTACAGTAAGTACAGGGACATTCTCTCCGAGGCAAGTAGGGTGAAGTGCCTTGCCCAAGGACACAACGTCATTTGGCACGGCCAGGAATCGAACCAACAACCTTCTGATTAATAGCCCGAATCCCTAACCGCTCAGCCATCTGACCCCCCCGCTAACAAGTAACATGCTAACAAAGGGAAAACACTGAGGGACTAGCATAGCGAAAACGAGCTAGCTCGACAGCTGACTGCTGCTGAAGGTGTTTAGACAGCAGGTGAGTGCACCGCACTGGGGTCTCCCAGGGGGGAGAGCAGGGGTGGTTACCTCTTCGGCGTATTTGCCCACGTAGGAGTAGATCTCGCTGAGAGAGCTCATGCTGTTGAACTCGATCATGTGCATACGTGACTGCTCTGCTAGGTAGGCGTTCATATCCTGGTCGCTGATGGCCGGCATCTTGTTGATGTCTGAGTAGTACCTGCAGGGTGAACACACACACAGAGTTAGGAGTCAATGTGGCTGAAGATCATGTTTCAGCCTGGGGCAGGTCTAACCTCATCCCTGGGGCAGGTCTAACCTCCTCCCTGGGGCAGGTCTAGCCTCCTCCCTGGGGCAGGTCTAACCTCCTCCCTGGGGCAGGTCTAGCCTCCCTGGGGCAGGTCTAACCTCCTCCCTGGGGCAGGTCTAACCTCCTCCCTGGGGCAGGTCTAGCCTCCTCCCTGGGGCAGGTCTAACCTCCTCCCTGGGGCAGGTCTAGCCTCCTCCCTGGGGCAGGTCTAGCCTCCTCCCTGGGGCAGGTCTAACCTCCTTCCTGGGGCAGGTCTAACCTCCTCCCTGGGGCAGGTCTAGCCTCCTCCCTGGGGCAGGTCTAGCCTCCTCCCTGGGGCAGGTCTAACCTCCTCCCTGGGGCAGGTCTAACCTCCTCCCTGGGGCAGGTCTAACCTCCCTGGGGCAGGTCTAACCTCCCTGGGGCAGGTCTAACCTCCTCCCTGGGGCAGGTCTAGCCTCCTCCCTGGGGCAGGTCTAACCTCATCCCTGGGGCAGGTCTAACCTCCTCCCTGGGGCAGGTCTAACCTCCTCCCTGGGGCAGGTCTAACCTCCCTGGGGCAGGTCTAGCCTCCTCCCTGGGGCAGGTCTAGCCTCCTCCCTGGGGCAGGTCTAGCCTCCTCCCTGGGGCAGGTCTAGCCTCCTCCCTGGGGCAGGTCTAACCTCCTTCCTGGGGCAGGTCTAACCTCCTCCCTGGGGCAGGTCTAGCCTCCTCCCTGGGGCAGGTCTAGCCTCCTCCCTGGGGCAGGTCTAACCTCCTCCCTGGGGCAGGTCTAACCTCCTCCCTGGGGCAGGTCTAGCCTCCCTGGGGCAGGTCTAACCTCCTCCCTGGGGCAGGTCTAGCCTCCTCCCTGGGGCAGGTCTAACCTCATCCCTGGGGCAGGTCTAACCTCCTCCCTGGGGCAGGTCTAACCTCCTCCCTGGGGCAGGTCTAACCTCCCTGGGGCAGGTCTAGCCTCCTCCCTGGGGCAGGTCTAGCCTCCTCCCTGGGGCAGGTCTAACCTCCTCCCTGGGGCAGGTCTAACCTCCCTGGGGCAGGTCTAACCTCCTCCCTGGGGCAGGTCTAACCTCCTCCCTGGGGCAGGTCTAACCTCCTCCCTGGGGCAGGTCTAGCCTCCTCCCTGGGGCAGGTCTAACCTCCTCCCTGGGGCAGGTCTAGCCTCCTCCCTGGGGCAGGTCTAGCCTCCTCCCTGGGGCAGGTCTAACCTCCTCCCTGGGGCAGGTCTAGCCTCCTCCCTGGGGCA
Source organism: Osmerus eperlanus (assembly GCF_963692335.1). Taxonomy (NCBI): domain Eukaryota; kingdom Metazoa; phylum Chordata; class Actinopteri; order Osmeriformes; family Osmeridae; genus Osmerus; species Osmerus eperlanus. The sequence continues at coordinate 2,011,658 of NC_085034.1, read as the reverse complement.
GGTCTAACCTCCTCCCTGGGGCAGGTCTAACCTCCTCCCTGGGGCAGGTCTAGCCTCCTCCCTGGGGCAGGTCTAACCTCATCCCTGGGGCAGGTCTAACCTCCTCCCTGGGGCAGGTCTAACCTCCTCCCTGGGGCAGGTCTAACCTCCTCCCTGGGGCAGGTCTAGCCTCCTCCCTGGGGCAGGTCTAACCTCATCCCTGGGGCAGGTCTAACCTCATCCCTGGGGCAGGTCTAGCCTCCTCCCTGGGGCAGGTCTAACCTCATCCCTGGGGCAGGTCTAACCTCATCCCTGGGGCAGGTCTAGCCTCCTCCCTGGGGCAGGTCTAACCTCATCCCTGGGGCAGGTCTAGCCCTGGGAGAGCCTCACTAGGCACCTGGCCTTCTGAAACGGGCCTAAATGGAACCGCAGAGTCTAAAGGACACTTAGCGGTGTGTGTGAAACCCTCCACACACACACACACAGACACACACAGACACACACACACACACAGACACAGACACACACACACACAGACACACACACACAGACACACAGACACACACACACACACACACACACACACACACACACACACACACACACACACACACACACACACACACACACAGACACACAGACACACGGCTGCAGGAGGCTCTCAGCTGTGTCAGGAAGAGTGCTGGAGGAGGAGAGGTAATCAGTCACTGTCAACAGCAGCTGCAGCGCCCCTGTCAATTCTTTAATTAAGGCCAGTCATTTACATTTTTAATTCCTGCACCGCTAAACCACTCCTGGACACCCCACATTCCCCGTTAATGGCTGGGGGTGTGACGGTGTGTGTTTGATAGAGACAGTGTGTGTGTGACTGGGGGGGGGTTGCAGGTGGATATTGGGCAGAACTGTAGTTCTTCCTATGAAACAGCCCCCCCGCCCCACACACACCTGTTGAGAGCACAGGGCAGTGTTGGGAAGTGGCAGTGGGGTGATGTTACTCAGGAAAACAGCTGTGTTTGGCCAAAACAGCAGGTCCAAAATACAGATATTCTCCAGATTGAAGTCTGAATCATTCATCAGTCGTGGGACAGTTTTCATGAATAAAAGCTTCATTTCATTTGTAGACGGAATGAGGAAGTAAAGAGAGCCGACGTCTCCGAGCCAACTCTGTCTCCGTGCGTGCAGTGTGATGGGTGTGTGTGTGTGGTGTGGTGGGTGTGTGTGTGCAGTGTGATGGGTGTGTGTGTGTGTGCAGTGTGATGGGTGTGTGTGTGTGTGCAGTGTGATGGGTGTGTGTGTGTGCAGTGTGGTGGTGTGATGGGTGTGTGTGTGCAGTGTGATGGTGTGATGGGTGTGTGTGTGCAGTGTGGTGGGTGTGTGGTGTGGTGGTGTGATGGGTGTGTGTGTGCAGTGTGGTGGTGTGATGGGTGTGTGTGTGGTGGTGTGATGGGTGTGTGTGTGCAGTGTGGTGGTGTGATGGGTGTGTGTGTGTGTGGCAGGTACAGGAGGCCTGCTGCAGCTCCTGGGTTTAATCCCTATCATCACCCCTCTCCACATTACTGTCTCACAGCTACCACTGCTGGGAGCAGGGACAATGTTTCAGTCTGGACTATATTCTGTGCACTGCCAGACTGTTCCCACGGAGACGTAGCGCAGACCAGAAGTGACTAGGACGCCTGCTCAGTTTGGGATTGTTAGCTTGTTTGGATTTTCTTTAGCCGGGCAGCGAGGAGAACGGGGAAGGCCTGAAAGGCAGAACTAGCTGAACGACGTCTGTGTTTTGATTGGCAGCCGTATGTTAGACCGATCACATGTCCTGTCTCTCCTCTCTCCCTGGCTGTCAAAACAGGGAGTGACAGGTAGGTATCATGGTTTGTGTGTGTGTGTGTGTGTGTGTGTAGTTTGGAGGACCTGTGGATGTGTGTGTGTGTGACAGTTTAATTTGCGTGTGTGTGACAGCAGCCTGGAGGAAGAGAGAGGCTGGGGAGAGGAACAGCACAGTAGGCTGGTGATGGTGAGAATCACTACAACCACATCGCTCAGTCCTCAGGCCTCGCAGCCACTTCCTGTTCCTGTTTCACACTGTGTGTGTGTGTGTCTGCAGTTTGAGTCTGCTTTGTCCATGAGACTAATGACCTCACAATCCGTCATATAGAATCAACTGGTGTCGCGAGCATGCTGTCTGTGGATGGGACACTATATAACAAAGCTTGCTTTCCTACTCTTGTCGCTAAATTGGCAACACTGTTTAACCGATAGTATTAACCGGTAAACATTTGTATTGTCGGTTAATTACGAGCATCCATATTTCCTCCACTTTCACTAACCATCGTCTAACATGAAAACCACAGCTGAAGTAAAACGATCATCGCCCTGATGATCTGACAACGAGTGTGTGTGTGTGTGTGTGTGTGTGTGTGTGAGAGTGTGTGTGTGTGTGTGATTACCATGTTTTCTATCTCTGCACCTCCCCAGGCTGCCAGACCTCTTTTAGCTCCCGTTATCACCCCCCTCTCTTAACGCCCCCTGACACAACAGTTACCTCTCCAGCCTCAGGCCAGCCCGCCAAACCACCACAGCGTCAGCTAGAACCTCCCACGCTAAACGGAACACATCGACATTACGCCATGGTAACATCCCCATGTGACCCAGCGCCAGCTGCTGATAGGTTGATGCAAGCTGGTTGTTAGGAAGCCTTAGCGTCGGCGCTCGCAGGCCGTCACACCTCCTGTGCCCTGCCAGGCTTCATCAAGACTTACAGTAAACACACCCTCATCCATATTTAAAAACACGCTCTCACACGCTCACAGAAACACTCGCATAAACTCTCACACAGATCACAGCACTATACCACCTGACAAACATATGCTAATGCTACTGCTAATGTCCCCTGCGGACAAACACACAGGCTGTATTTCTCTCTCACACACACACGCATGCATATATACACACACGTACTGGCTGTATTTCTCTAACACACACACATACAGAGGATTCATCACACTGATGAATTCTGGCCTGGTCTGAAATCCTTATTTGGTTCCACGTGTTTGAGCAGCACATCTATCTTGTCCCAGTGCTGCAGCAAAGGCTAACACATAAATATTTTTAACTGCTTTTACAAGCCCCCCCCATATTTTATTCAGCATTTTCTCTCCCTACCAAATACGTTTAATAAAACTACCTTTTTAACAAATTACTTCCACTCGGGCGCAGCCCGGTTCTGGGGAGCTGCGCTCGACTCTTCCTGTTTTTCCAACATGTACGTTCTCTCTCTCTGCCGGCTCCCTGCTAGCTGCCCCACACCCATCCACACAGGGCAGCCAGACACCCATCCACACAGGGCAGCCCGGCACCCATCCACACAGGGCAGCCCGGCACCCATCCACACAGGGCAGCCCGGCACCCATCCACACAGGGCAGCCAGACACCCATCCACACAGGGCAGCCAGACACCCATCCACACAGGGCAGCCCGGCACCCATCCACACAGGGCAGCCAGACACCCATCCACACAGGGCAGCCAGACACCCATCCACACTGGGCTGCCCTTGTAAGCTGGGGTTGTCTTCAGACTTATCTGAGGGTGTGTTAGATGCGTCTGCCCTCACCTCTCCACCCAGCTCTTGTAGCTGGGGATGTCCTTGGCGTAGAGCAGCTTGTTGGAGGGCGAGTCCTTCCCCAGGCGGTGCTCCGAGGTGGAGCAGGAGTCCATGAAGGTCTGGGCCACCACTGACAGACAGGCGTCCGTGATGCTGCTCTTGTGGATGTCGAACACAAACTGGGGGTTCTTGATCACGTTCACCCAGAACCTCAGAGGTAGGCTTGAGGGGAGACAGGAAACACAAGGCAGCACGGCAGGAAGTTACACGCCATCCAAACAAGTCACTTCCTCCAATCATGCGTGTATCTATCCATGATTAAAAGTTGGGATATACTGTATTTTCATTTGCGAGTGACTGAGTGTGTGTTATAAAGACTGAGCTGCCCAGTACTCAGAAAGACATCCAGCTTTCCAGTCTATATTTAGCTTGTGCATCTACTGTATATTAGAGTTAAACAAGCAGGCTTGTTCAGACCAAGCCCAGCAGATGACGTCCTGTTGCATCCCTGCTTCTCATCCCCGTGACGACGGCCTGAGAGCTCATATATTCAGAACCAGAAGGGGCACGAGGACTTGTTCACTTTGTGGAGCTCAGCCTGCCTCGTCCTGTCGGTGTGTAGATGTGTGTAGTCAATTCAATAAAGGAGCTAATCTTAAAAGCGAGAGTCTGGCTCTCATTGTTTCTCCTCGCTGGGGGCCTCCCACCGACACTGTTCATATTGGCTTGTTTGTCCGGGCGGCCTATTTTGTGCCTGTCTAGAATAATAAAAATGTACAAGTCTGTTTATTTGCCGGTTTGTTTATGCTGAAAACAAATGGGGCCATGCTGTGTGTGTGTGTGTGTGTGTGTGTGTGAGAGAGAGAATGTCAGGCAATAAGACTCAGGTGGTATTGAGGATATACTGTGTTTGGCTTAGACTCCCTCCGCAGCACACTTTTGGCCGATGCAGCAAAACCCAGCCCAGGCCAGACTCTGCAGTCTAGCAGACACGACCAGCCGTGAATGTGCCGCAACATCAAAGGACAAGAGGGAAAACCTATAAATGCAATCATTTGATCACCCCCTCCCCTCAGAGCAATTGTCCAGACCAGCCTCCCTCCACCTCCCTGCCCCCTCCAACTCTCCGACCCCCCCTGAAAGTCATTCAGCTGTGGAGCCCTAACAAAAGAGGATTTGGGGCATTATGACTTCAAATTAATCTGGAGGAGAATCTTTTGGGGATTAAGCGAAAGGATCAAAAGGATGTTAACACCACGGCGACAGGGCCTGGCTGGTCCAGCTGGTCTCCGCTACGCTACCACACAGGAGCGGGCACACTGCACGGCCGACCTCAGGGCCATAACGGGGTAATCCTCCACATCCACCAGGACAAAGAGTGTGAATAGGTAGGGTGAGGGATAGGGCCAGGGGTTAGGGTGAGGAATGGGGCTAGGGTTAGGTAGAGCTAGGAGTTAGGGTGAGGTAGGGCCAGGGGTTAGGGTGAGGAATGGGGCTAGGGTTAGGTAGAGCTAGGAGTTAGGGTGAGGAATAGGGCCAGGGGTTAGGGTAAGGAATGGGGCTAGGGCTAGGAGTTAGGGTGAGGGATAGGGCCAGGGGTTAGGGTGAGAAATGGGGCTAGGGTTAGGTAGGGCTAGGAGTTAGGGTGAGGTAGGGCCAGGGGTTAGGGTGAGGAATGGGGCTAGGGTTAGGTAGGGCTAGGAGTTAGGGTGAGGTAGGGCCAGGGGTTAGGGCGAGATTCAGGGTTAGGGCCAGGGGTTAGGGCGAGATTCAGGGTTAGGGCCAGGGGTTAGGGCGAGATTCAGGGTTAGGGCGAGATTCGGGGTTAGGGCCAGGGGTTAGGGCGAGATTCAGGGTCAGGGCGAGATTCAGGGTTAGGGCCAGGGGTTAGGGCGAGATTCAGGGTTAGGGCCAGGGGTTAGGGCGAGATTCAGGGTTAGGGCCAGGGGTTAGGGCGAGATTCAGGGTTAGGGCCAGGGGTTAGGGTGAGATTCAGGGTTAGGGCCAGGGGTTAGGGTGAGATTCAGGGTTAGGGCCAGGGGTTAGGGTGAGATTCAGGGTTAGGGCCAGGGGTTAGGGTGAGATTCAGGGTTAGGGCCAGGGGTTAGGGTGAGATTCAGGGTTAGGGCCAGGCCACGGGCACACACACCTGAGGCCGGTGCTCATCAGTGTGCCCTTGACTCAGATAAATCCCACCTCCTCGCTCCAGTGATTACGTGTAAATACCGACGACGGTCTAATCAAATCAAGCTTAAACATATTGTGGAAAATCATCACTAAGGCTATAGACAGCAATGCTCTGCAGTGCTACACATGATCCGACAGATTTAAATGCCGGAAAATAGACAATACTGTATGTTGAATCCCACCAGTCTACAATATTCCTAGCAAGCGTGGTGTCATCTACACTGGGAGAGTGAGGGTTTTATGCGATTAAGTTTCACAGATGAGTGGTGTGTGTGTGGGCATGTGTGTGTGTGTGGGCATGTGTGTGTGTGTGGGCATGTGTGTGTGTGTGTAGCAGTCTGCTTGAGACGGTGGTAATTAAAATTCTGCCTGGTGGAGCAGGACAAACAAACAAGTGTGCAGACACACACAGACACACACAGACACACACAGACACACACAGACACACACAGACACAGACAGAAGAAAGAGGATGAGAGGAAGAAGTCAACAAACGGCAGCTAATACAAAAGATACCATCTGGAGATGCTGTAGGAGTCTGTGACAGACACAACCCCCCATACACACACACGACACACACACACACGGTACAGATGGGAACCCCAACACAGACATGGCGCTGTAGAGGGGAAGTGAAGGGCATGAGCAGAGGAATGCTGTCATGTTCTCAGAGATGAGCCGGACGCCACGAGGGTCACATGACCCAGGACTGTCCCTCCACTAAGCAACAACAGAGTGACGACAGGAGAGAGACAGACGTCTTCTGGCCAGCCTCACAGCGTGTAGAACAACACATGTCCTGGTCATCTGACCGTGCTGCAGGGCCGTGGACAGGAGAACACCACCATCCTACCTTGCGGAGATCTGAGGACGTTCCCTGAGGGATGGAACATGACTAGTTCTTAGAGAACCTTTCCATGACTGGTTCTCAGAGAACCTTTCCATGACTGGTTCTTAGAGAACCCGTTGATGATTGGTTCTTAGAGAACCCGTTGATGATTGGTTCCTAGATAATCCTCCCAGCTGTGTGTTCTCAGGTTATCGTGGATTACCGGACGTCAATCTCCTGGAGACCAGCTCCTGCTCAGACATAATCTGGAGAACGGGCCGTGGGTGAGGACTGGGAGACCTGGAGCATCAGATGGTGTGATGAGGGCGTGATGTGATGGGAGGAGGGGTCATGCTGCACGCATCACACACCAGGGGCTGGAGCCCATGTTGTGGGATTGTCATGTTCTAAAACCACGGGGGGGTTGATAGCCCCACACACACAAACACACACAAACACACACACAGACAGACAGTCCCGTGCAGAGTGGACCGAATAGTAGCTCCAGTACTAAGCGGTTGACTGGCTGAGGCGAGTGTGTGTGTTGTGATAAATTGCTTTTTAACATCCCCTCCTGCAAGCAATTCCATTAATGTCTAATGTACGAGCGACCCACTGAGCTCTTCTGAAACACTTAACGCTCTCGCAAACGGGCGCAATAACGCCGGCGTAGGAAACGGGATTAGCCTCAGAATTACACAAAGTAAATATTCTTACTCTCCCTTCTCTCTCTCCCTCCCTTGCCTGCCTCCCTCCCTCCCTCCCATTCCCCAGCCAGACATCAATTTCAGGACCGCAGCCCCCACAGTCCATTGGGCCTGGACGGAGTGATGCATGATGGGAGCTTGGTGAAGGCTGGGAGGCTAATGAGATATTAGTGTGTGTTTAACTCCCACAGAGTGGCCCTCCCCCCCCCTCTTTTAATCTCTGTCATCCTCCTCCCCCTTCTCTCCCCCCCTCCCCCCTCCCCCCCACATCCTGATCCACTCCTGCCTGGTTAACCCCCACAGCTCTCCAGGGCAGGGGGGGACACCACCTTAATTAACCGAAGGATATTAATTTAGTCCCCACTTCCTTCACCTAGCCCCCTCTCCTCCCCCCAACCTTCCCCTAACCCTCTCCCCCGTTCATCGCCACGGCGATTTCCGTGACGACGGGGCGCCTTGGCACCGGTAACCGTGGCAATATCAGATCTGGCAGCTACTAGTGGTTGGCTTTTTATGAATATTTCCTCCCCTATCCCCTCTGTGGTTTACAGATGGAGGGAGGTAGAGGGGGAGGTAGAGGGGGAGGTAGAGGGGAGGTAGAGGGGAGGTAGAGGGGGAGGTGGAGGGGAGGTAGAGGGGAGGTAGAGGGGGAGGTAGAGGGGGAGGTAGAGGGGAGGTAGAGGGGGAGGTAGAGGGGGAGGTAGAGGGGAGGTAGAGGGGAGGTAGAGGGGAGGTAGAGCGGGAGGTAGAGGGGAGGTAGAGGGGGAGGTAGAGGGGGAGGTAGAGGGGGAGGTAGAGGGGAGGTAGAGGGGGAGGTAGAGGGGGAGGTAGAGGGGAGGTAGAGGGGGAGGTAGAGGGGAGGTAGAGGGGGAGGTAGAGGGGAGGTAGAGGGGAGGTAGAGGGGGAGGTAGAGGGGAGGTAGAGGGGGAGGTAGAGGGGGAGGTAGAGGGGGAGGTAGAGGGGGAGGTAGAGGGGAGGTAGAGGGGGAGGTAGAGGGGAGGTAGAGGGGGAGGTAGAGGGGAGGTAGAGGGGAGGTAGAGGGGAGGTAGAGGGGGAGGTAGAGGGGAGGTAGAGGGGAGGTAGAGGGGGAGGTAGAGGGGAGGTAGAGGGGGAGGTAGAGGGGAGGTAGAGGGGAGGTAGAGGGGGAGGTAGAGGGGGAGGTAGAGGGGAGGTAGAGGGGGAGGTAGAGGGGGAGGTAGAGGGGAGGTAGAGGGGGAGGTAGAGGGGGAGGTAGAGGGGGAGGTAGAGGGGAGGTAGAGGGGGAGGTAGAGGGGAGGTAGAGGGGGAGGTAGAGGGGAGGTAGAGGGGAGGTAGAGGGGGAGGTAGAGGGGGAGGTAGAGGGGGAGGTAGAGGGGAGGTAGAGGGGGAGGTAGAGGGGGAGGTAGAGGGGAGGTAGAGGGGAGGTAGAGGGGGAGGTAGAGGGGGAGGTAGAGGGGAGGTAGAGGGGGAGGTAGAGGGGGAGGTAGAGGGGAGGTAGAGGGGAGGTAGAGGGGGAGGTAGAGGGGGAGGTAGAGGGGAGGTAGAGGGGGAGGTAGAGGGGGAGGTAGAGGGGAGGTAGAGGGGGAGGTAGAGGGGGAGGTAGAGGGGGAGGTAGAGGGGAGGTAGAGGGGGAGGTAGAGGGGAGGTAGAGGGGGAGGTAGAGGGGGAGGTAGAGGGGGAGGTAGAGGGGGAGGTAGAGGGGAGGTAGAGGGGGAGGTAGAGGGGGAGGTAGAGGGGGAGGTAGAGAGGGAGGACAGCGTCTCTCACCAGTTGCTCTTCCAGGTGTGCCTCACGTGCGGGTCGTGGATGCTGTGTTTGTCCGCCTGCTCGTCCAGGAAGTCGAACATGTACTTGATGGCGAGCGGGAGGGCGCTGCCCCGGTGTGCCGTGCTGAAGATGGTCTCAAACAGGTCATCCACAAACTTCTGTAACGTGCCCTATAGAGGAGAGGGAGAGAAGAGAGAGAGAGGGTGCCAAATAGAGAGAAAGGAGAGGGAAGGGAAAGACAGAGAGGAAGGAGACAGAAAGTGTTATTGGGCGAGTGACAACACAAGCATCAACACAAGCATACACTGGGAAATGTATCCCAGATAACTAACCAGATTTCAACACACTCAACCCTTCTGAGCTGGACCCTGGCTGGCTGAAATCTGCATTCCCATCATCCTAGCAGCCTCCCAGATAATGTGTTCTCTCCCCCAGCCTCTCTCTCCTCCTCCCTGGGTCAGCACCTTCCCCCCAGCCTCTCTCTCCTCCTCCCTGGGTCAGCACCTTCCCCCCAGCCTCTCTCTCCTCCTCCCTGGGTCAGCACCTTCCCCCCAGCCTCTCTCTCCTCCTCCCTGGGTCAGCACCTTCCCCCCAGCCTCTCTCTCCTCCTCCCTGGGTCAGCACCTTCCCCCCAGCCTCTCTCTCCTCCTCCCTGGGTCAGCACCTTCCCCCCAGCCTCTCTCTCCTCCTCCCTGGGTCAGCACCTTCCCCCCAGCCTCTCTCTCCTCCTCCCTGGGTCTGCACCTTCCCCCCAGCCTCTCTATCTCCTCCTCCCTGGGTCTGCACCTTCCCCCCAGCCTCTCTATCTCCTCCTCCCTATCTCTCACTCAGGGGCCTTTGATAGGAAATTGTTATTTCACAGTTCACTTTTAATAATATCTGAGAACAGGAGGGACATCTCCTAAGCCTCTTTGTAGCAGACAGATTAATTTGCACGCTGCACCACTGACCCTAATTTGATTTAATGTTGTTGACTTGAAGGAGGAGTGAAAAAGAGAGGGAAAGAGAAAGAGAGAGAGAAGAGATAGGGACGAAGGGGGGGGGGGTGTAATCCACTTGTAGGAGAGAGAGAGAGAGAGAGATGAGGGAGAGGGATAGAGAGAGGGATAGAGAGAGGGAGAGGGAGAGAGAGGGAGAGGGAGAGAGAGGGATAGAGAGACAGGGAGGAGGAGAGCAAAGACAAGACAGCTGTCTAGAGAGCCACTGGCTGTATCGGATGAGGTGTGCACAAGCTCAGCAAAAAAAAGAAAAAAAAAAAAAAATAGTTTGTGTTTGGTACAGTGACAGAGGCAGAGAGGATGAGAGGGGATGAGAGGAGAGGAGGAGCAGGGTCCTGTTAGCTGACAATCACAGCTATAATACTGTGTCCCACATCCCTGACAGCAAGGCGTTTGGCTATGAAGGTGAAAACATATTTCTGTATCAAAACCTCTGTCGTCCTGGCGACAAGAAGCAACCAGGGGCTGAATGTAATGTGTGTGTGTCTGTGTGTGAGTTCACACTGTGTGAAGTGGATATACAAGTCTACATGACACTAAGCCAATGCCAGGTGTCACATGGTGACGTCATCATCCTCATGTCCCTGTGGTCCGGCTGCCTAGCGACAGTGACAGGGCTCCAGCATCAGACGCACCTGACCACACCATGTGGATGCAGCTAAATGCACAGCTAGCTATCACAACCTCGTCACTTAGTCAAGGAGAGAAAACCCAGGAAGAGAACCCAGAGGATGAGAGGAGGAGAGGATGAGAGGAGGAGAGGATGAGAGGAGGAGAGGATGAGGAGAGGATGAGAGAAGATGGAAGGACAAGAGTGCAATCAAGCCCTCTGCTTTGATTTCCCGTTTTCCTTCTCTTCTCCCACTCATCTCTCTCTACCCCCCCCCCCCCCTCTCCCTCCCTCTCTCTCAGTGACACTGATGGAGCTAATATGGTAGACGTCCACCCTCGGTCGACCTGGGGTATTTATTGGCGAGGTGAAAGCCAAACGCAGTCAATTACAGTGCTGTCGGCCCAATCATTTTTCACCAAGAGAGATGGTCCCCCAAGATAAACTGGTTATTTCACAAAAACAATCCATCTGAACATCTGACACATAGTCAACATTCCTGGCCCAGGTAATCACTGGGAAATAGAGCATTTTCTGAGAGGGCAAGCCAGTTTGTGAGTGTGTGTGTGTGTCTGTATGCCTGTGTGTGTGTGTGTCTGTCTGTGTGTGTGTGTTTAAACGGCATCTGCAAGTGTGTGTGATGTTGTGCGTATGGATGTTGAATGCTACTTGACGGTGTGAGAGGCTGAGAGGTGTGGAAACAGAGGGATTTATGGCGCCACGCGGGGGAGATTCCACAGCAGTGTTGTGTGTGTGTGTGGATTGCTGTGTGGTTCTACATGTGATTCCCTACACAGCGCTGCCCATGTTCGTCACACAGCTCCACAGAGAAGGCTGGCATCCAACACGAGAACCCGGAGAAATGACAGACGACACACTCTCTCTCTCTCTCTCTCTCTCTCTCTCTCGCTCTTTTCTCTGTCTCCTCCTTCGCCAGCCCTGCCAACAAGCCTCTGTGTGTGTGTGAGTGTGTGTGTGCGCGTGAATCCTGCCACTTAGTGTTCCAATTATAGAACCACAGAAACAGAAGCAGGCGATGTGTTTCCCGTCTGAACCGCTAAACAAAGAGAGACCGCCGATCAAACCTAGAGCGTGAAATGTTCACTAATCACAAATTACAACCCCACACTTCAAGATCCTTGCCCCTCCCTCTCTCTCCCCCTTTCTCCCTCCCTTTCTCTCCCTCCCTCTCTCTCTCTCTCCCTCTTGCTGTATTTCGTTTCCTCGTAGTGTTTCGGGTAAAAGGAGCACTTCTGATGCAACAGAGGAAAGGGCAGCAGGTCATTAGGAGTGGGATTGATAATTAGATTTTGGAGGTGGGATTAAAGTCACGATTCACTCCAAAACCAAATTAACCGTTTTTTTCTTGGTTCTTTTTTGATTTCTTTCTTTCTGAGCGGCCGGCGCTGCCGGGATATGCTCAAAGAGACTCATTTTCTGGCATTTTATTTTCCACCAAGATAATATCTCTGTCTGTAGAGCACCTCTGTAAGCGGCGCTGGGCGCGCCCTTCCTCCATCATTAGACGTGCCGCGGTGTCAACACCAACAGGAACGAAAGAGAAAATACAGACATTTGCATATTTTCACTTGGCCTTCAAAGCCTACAGGGGTTTAAAGAATAGTTTTGAAATGACTTTATTCTGTCATGTGGAACGAACCAGTGAATGAAGACAGCGAAAGACAGAGAGAAGGACGGAGAGTCGAGTCATGACTTTCATGTGTGTGACAAAGCTTCAGGCTTGCAGGTGACCCTGTGGTGACCCTGAGATGACCCTGTGGTGACCCTGAGATGACCATGTGGTGAACCAAGCTCCTTACCTTGGTGGCTAACAGCCGGGTCAGGTAGATCTCGGACACCATCTTGCTTCCGCGGTCGCCCTCCTTCTGGTCGCCGTGCTCGTGGTTCTTCACCAGGTGCCACACCTTCACCCCGCTCTCCAAGTCGGGGGTGATCATGGGAGTGCGAGAGCGCAGGCTGTCTGGGCTGCCTGTGTACTTGATCATGTTCTCTGTTTAGACACAGGAAGGGAGACACAGTCAGCCCCAGAGCACAGCACAGCACAACAATATCACTCACACTGCGTTCTCTAATGCTTCAAAACAAGAACATTTGCCTGGCAGTGGAGTTGGAACATTTACATTTTGTCTACTTAAATGTAGTCACTAGAAAAAACATTTATACTAGAAACAAGCCCAACTAGCCTTTAAATGTGAAAACAAGACAATCACTCTGTTAGATGGACAGTTTTTGCAGGGCGCCCGACCCTGAAGACAGAGAGCCGCTCTCTGAACACAACAGTGCTCCTAGTGCCAGCGGTGTTTGGGCTTTTACTGAGCCTTGAGATTGGACATGAAACTTTCACACAGCGAGTCTGGTGAATTTTTTATTGCTTCTTCGGGGAACAATGTGGTGGTGGTGGACACAAAATCGACCAGGTGTCGGAGCAGATGAAATATGCATGGGCGGGAGTGACGATGACATTTCGAAACATGAGGCTCAATGAATGTTTACAAAGTGTGAAAAGAATTGATCAGCTTGGCTGAGAGAGACAAGAGACAAAGAGAGAGAGACAGCCAGAGAGACAAAGAGAGAGAGACAGCCAGAGAGACAAAGAGAGAGAGACAGCCAGAGAGACAAAGAGAGAGAGACAGCCAGAGAGACAAAGAGAGAGAGGCAGCCAGAGAGACAAAGAGAGAGAGACAGCCAGAGAGACAAAGAGAGAGAGACAGCCAGAGAGACAAAGAGAGAGAGGCAGCCAGAGAGACAAAGAGAGAGAGACAGCCAGAGAGACAAAGAGAGAGAGGCAGCCAGAGAGACAAAGAGAGAGAGAGAGACAGTGAGGAGGGCGTGTTTGCACCAGGGCTGATGCTGCACACATCAGCCCTGGCCAGAGAGAGGAGCAGGAGGAACGAGGGATGAATCGGAGGAGTGACGGAGAACGAAAGGCTCAGGAAGTGTGTGTAGGTATGAAGGGCGTGTGTGAACACCGACTCCTTGAACTTAACAGTCTGCAATTGAAGCTTGAGAGTGTGTGTGGGTGTGTCTGGGTGATGCAGAAAGTGCTGACCTGCTCTCAGGTAATAGAGGCTGACATTCTGCAACATGAACCAGAACTTTCAACACACATAGCATCTTCTCTGAAATACTACTTGCCAGACACTGCTTGATTGAGAAAGAAGGTTTCTAAAACCCCCCTTTCTCCATCAATCATCCTCAGTTCTACCCTTTCTCTCCTTTAACCAGTCATCCAGCACTGGCCCTCTCTCTACATAGTCCTTACAGGGACTATGTAGAGAGAGGTTTATCCTCCAAGGCCACGCTTCACTGTGCATCTCTCTACCTTCCTCTGCATCTTTCCTTTCTCCTTCTGATCTCCATCTCTCCTTCTTGATTGTGTCATACATATTCTCCCACCCCTCCCTCTCCCTCCCTCCCTCCTGTCCCCCTCCCTCTCCCTCCTGCCCCCCTCCCTCTCCCTCCCTCCCTCCTGTCCCCCTCCCTCTCCCTCCTGCCCCCCTCCCTCTCTCTCCCTCCTGCCCCCCCTCTCTCTCCCTCCTGCCCCCCCTCCCTCTCCCTCCTGCCCCCCTCCCTCTCCCCCCCCCTCCCTCTCTCTCCCTCCTGCCCCCCCTCCCTCTCCCTCCTGCCCCCCCTCCCTCTCTCCCCCCCCCCCTCCCTCTCCCTCCTGCCCCCCCTCCCTCTCTCTCCCCTCTCTCTCCCCCTCCCTCTCCCTCTCCTTCCCAGTAGCTGCAGGTATGGTGTGTCGTCACTCCAGCCTGGGTCCATTGTGTTCCGGGGGAGTTCAAAGTCTCTCTTTTCCGGCTCTACCGGCTCTGGCTCTACCGTGCTGAAGTGCTTCTCGCTCTTTTGAAGTCAATTCCCAAAGAAAGTGAAGAGATGTGTGGCATTCTGTCTCCTTCCATCTCCCTGCCTCTCCCACTCCCCCCCTTTCTTTCACACCCTTCTCCTCTGCTGCTCTGGTCTGATTGGGGAGGCAGAGAGTGAGGTGAGATGGTATGGAGATGAAGCAATGCTAATAACGCTAGCCGGGGTTTTTGATGTGTCTCAAGTGTTTGTGGCGGGTGCGCCGGACGCCTTTGAGGTTTGGATTGGATGGCTTTTCACAGGTTCAACAGAACAAGGACAGAGATGTGACAGAGGGGGGGGGGGGGGGGGCGGTCTGGAATCCTGGCGAGACGAGGAGTGCAATGTCTTCTCTCCTCCCTCCCTCCCTCTCTCTCCCCCTCTCTCTCTCCCTCCCTCTCTCCCTCTCCCTCCCTCCCTCTCTCCCTCTCCCTCCCTCCCTCCCTCCCTCCCTCCCTCCCTCTCTCTCACTCCCTCCCTCTCCCTCCCCCTCTCTCTCTCCCCCTCTATGCTCTCCTGTGGGAGTCATTCTGTTGCTGCTCTAATCTTGTCGCCCCGTCGGTTTGGTTCAGTTTAGCACCACTCAGGGCCTAGTTCCTACCTGTTACCGAGGGTGATACCTTGGCTAATGCTAGCTAAATACTAACACAGCCTGAAGGCTGGGTGCGGTCTCGCTAATCGTTGTTGTGGTAGTGTCAGAAGAGGAGGCATGTTTGAGGGATGGGTAGTGTCCCCTGCTGACGGCTCTGGAGGGGGGCACTGACAGGGAGTTTAGACAGGGCTTTTGCAATGGCTGTAAACATAATTAAAAACCTGGCGCAGGAGAGTGTGCAACAGGGAATTCACTTTGTGTCTACCTGAGAGTGTGTGTGTGTGTCTGTGTGTGTGTGTGAGTGTGTGTGAGTGTGTGTGTGAGAGTGCGTGTGAGTGCGTGTGTGTGAGTGTGCGTGAGTGTGTGAGTCATACCGTATTTGCTGGCGGAGGTTCTGGACACAGTAGAGTTGTTGACGGAATTGTAGGCTGTCACCTGCTTGGGGACCAAGGCCACCACTGAGTTATCAGGCACCTGCACACAGGACAAAACACAGCACACTGCCATTAGCGTCACCACCCTCACATCCACCATCAGCAGCGTCTGTACAACTCCAGGCCTTCAGAGCACCAGCTCTCCTGAGAGGTGGGACAGCAATACGAGGCATAGATCATAACGCCGTGCTGAGAGGCGAAGGCATGTATGTTTCACATCATCCATTACAGTTGTGTGTGTGTGGGGGGTTTAATTAGCTTGCAGTTCAGCCCCCCCCCCCCCCCCCCACACACACACACACGTTGAGAGCAGGGTGTGTGTGTGAGTGTGTGTTAATGTTAGGCCAGCCCTGTGCTGGGACATCCCAGGCTCCCTATTCAATAATACCATTACTCAGGGGTGGGGTGTGTGTGTGTGAGAGAGAGAGAGCCCACACCCCCAATCAACAAGGCCAAAACGGAATCAATTACAACTGGGATAGTGACTTCACCCCTCCCTCACCCCAACCCACTCCCCATCACTCCCTCCCCCCTCCCCCTCCCCCCTTCACTCCCTCCCTCCCTCCCCCCTCCCCTTCCCCCTCCCCTCCCCTCTTCACTCCCTCCCCCCTCCCCCTCCCCCTCCCCTCTTCACTCCCTCCCCCCTCCCCCTCCCCCTACCCTCCCCTCTTCACTCCCTCCCCCCTCCCCTCTTCACTCCCTCCCCCTATCCCCCCTCAGCACACACCTCCCTCCTTCCCTCCCCTCTCTACACACCTTAACCCCTCGCCCCTCCCCTAGTCTGTATAAGCCCACCCACATCCCCTCTGGCTAAGACAGGGTTAATTGAAGTGATCTTTACGATAGAGTGGGAGGGCTGGATGGGGAAAGGGGATGGGGTGTGTGTGTGTGTGTGTAGGTGTGTGTGTGTGTTTGTGTGTGTGTGTGAGAGGAGGGGGGCTTCATTTGATTATGACATTATTTCCCCATCTTTTCTCGCCCTACTCCTTGTGCATAATGTGTTGATATCAGAAGAGGCACCAGGGGGCCCTGAAGGCAGGAACCCAGCGGCCCCTGCGCCCCAAAACATGCTCCCTCATCACTAATCCTGCTTGATGTCTACATGGCATAATGAAATGAAAAAAGAGGGTTAGTTTGTGTTCGGGGAAATCATATTGGGAAGAGAGGATTAAGGAAGAGAGGAGAGAGAGAGTGGACGGGCGAGGGGAGAGAGAGCTGGACTGGAGTGGTCACGGAGAGGGAGAGAGGGGGAGGAGAGAGGAGGAGGAGAGAGGAGGACAGAGGAGGAGGAGGAGAGAGGAGGAGAGAGGAGGACAGAGGAGGAGAGAGGAGGACAGAGGAGGAGAGAGGAGGACAGAGGAGGAGGAGAGGAGGAGGAGAGAGGACAGAGGAGGAGAGAGGAGGAGGAGGGAGGACGAGAGAGGAGGAACACTGGGATGGAGGGAGCAGACTAGCTGAATATCAGAGCTGTGCTCGAGGCTACGACGCTCATGTTTCCAAACAGGATATCAAACTTGTATTTTTCGCCCACTTCTTCTTCTGACAGAATCGGAATCAATGTGTCCATCTGGGCTGCTTTGATAAAAACGAATGAAGATGACAGAATCAGGGCTGAGTCTATTGAGAGCGCGAGGTCTGTGTCTGGAGAGCGTCACGACGAGACAGGCGGGGGGGGTCTGGAGGACATCAGAAGGGCAAACACGACCGAGGGTACTTGACGTTACAACGGAGCTGTGCTGGTGAGCCGTCACCAGCCTGCAGTCTGGGATTAACCCTTCACCATGACGACGGAGGATTATAACTAACGTATAATCTAATGAGGATATATTGAGTTTTAATTCCACAGCAGGCCTCCCTGACAACGAGGCGGACTGCAGGCCCCCCCCCCAGCCCCCCCACCTCTCCTGTCCTCACCCAGACTTGCTAACAAGCTTGGAGGAACTATTTATTTATTTAGTTTTTGGCATGTGTGTGTCAAGGATAAGGTGCTCTGCCTCCCCCCCTCCCCCCCCTCCCCTCCCTTCACTCCCACACACAGCAAAAAAAAAAAGAAAAAAAAAAAGATTTCACTTCTGTGTTCATTATCTCATCTCCGATTCCAATCAGCCTCTGCCCACGCTCCCCGCCTGTGACATTTAATCTAGACAGCGGCAGGACAAGCCCCCCCCCCCCTCTCTCTCTTTCCAAAACACAGGGAAAAAACTATTTTGGATGGCAGCTCAGGCACTCAAACCATTTCCTCTTTCCTCTAATGAGCAGTATGGGCGGCTCCATCAATCCTCCTGTCTGGCGGCCCAGCACCAGCGCTCCTCTGACCAGGAGTCTGGAGGACCAGCTCTCCTCTGACCAGGAGTCTGGAGGACCAGCGCTTCTCTGACCAGGAGTCTGGAGGACCAGCGCTCCTCTGACCAGGAGTCTGGAGGACCAGCGCTCCTCTGACCAGGAGTCTGGCTAAGTTCAACGACGCTTTGAATGTCCGTGTTTCTTTTGAGCGTTGGTGGATATGTGAGAGACGCTCCTCAGATGGTATCTCCTCTCCTCAGACACAGGGATTACCCCCATCTCTGACCCTGGCTGCTCGCTCTCCTGCCCTTAGCTCCGCCTCTCCCTGCTGCTGACTGGTGGGGGGTCCTGTCACTCAAACCCTGCGTCTTCTAAATGACCAGGAAGTGTTCTGACAGGAGAGTCTATCACCGAGGCTTGGGGGGGTCACGGAAAAATCACATACCAATATCCCCCCTGGAGAGAGCGGAGGAACTCATGAATATAAAGGTCATAGCCTCTATTGACGGTTATTGATGGTTTCTCCCAAAACATTTAATTGCCAAGACAGAAATCTGTGTAATTATTGGGGTTTCTGAAAGATTCTGAACGGTTTATAATTTTCCAACACCGTCATTTTTTCCTTTGTGTACCGTAGCGTAACTGTGGCAACGCTACGGACAGCTAGCACTCCCTGATAGAACGGTTTGAGATTCTCCACAGAAAGGTTGAAATCAAACGCATTAATACTATTCTCGGTTTTTCTAAGTGGGCTTCGACATGAAAGGATGCTGCAGCTCTGAAGAGAATCTGCTCGTTTCATTGTGCGTCTTGACAACATCTCAAAGTCCATCTCCTTTTGGTCGGTTCTACCCAGAATCCTTGTTTTCAGATCTAAAACACTGTTCTTACCACAATGTGTACCATCATCATATCAACGCACACTTTCAGAAACTCTTCCTCCATTGGCTGGGGGTTCAAACACAAGGCGCACACGCCTTTACGACTGCTTAGATTAATCCCATATTCCTTTGATTTTGCCCATCATAAATGTCAAATAGCATGAAAACAGACAGATACACGACTCCCAATAGCACCCGGTGTTAATGATCAAACGGCATAAGTAGCTCTACATGACACACGCTCCATGACTGAAAACGTGTGTGTGTGTTTACACAGCGGCATGCTGGGAAGCCCAACTAAACAAAACAACACACAGACACACACATGGCTCCCTTTAATACTCTGATGTTCCCCTCCCTCCACTTAGACACAGCCAGCTTTGCACACCGTGATGTCATAATCACAGCCAGCTTTGCACACCGTGATGTCATAATCACAGCCAGCTTTGCACACCGTGATGTCATAATCACAGCCAGCTTTGCACACCGTGATGTCATAATCACAGCACAGCCAGCTTTGCACACCGTGATGTCATAATCACAGCCAGCTTTGCACACCGTGATGTCATAATCACAGCCAGCTTTGCATACCGTGATGTCATAATCACGGCCAGCTTTGCACACCGTGATGTCATAATCACAGCCAGATTTACACACCGTGACGTCATCATAACAAGTCAGCGTTTTAACACGCTTCTTTCAGCGCATCACGGAAATAAACGCAATGACGGCAAAGATGGGGTGTGTCTGATCTGAGCGAGAGGGTGTGAGGTCTTGGCTGAGTGAAGCGAGTTAAGGGGTGGAGGTATGGAGCAGGGAAGCAGTTAAGAGAATAAACAAACTAATACGACCTTCTGGCTGTCTGATGAGAGCAGTGCATGAGGGAAACACAGAACATATTCATATACCGGGTGTGTGTTTAAGAGAGAAAATGTAGTCAGTGTTTACATACCACGTGTGTGTGCCAGAATGCGTGTGCGTTGTTTGTCTATGCTGTCAGTGCGAGAGTATGAAAGTATAAATGTGTGTTTTTCTCAGAAGGAGGTAATCTATTAAATGAAACATGTATGAGCCTGGGCCCAGGTAGCGCTCCTCTCTGATTAGAGCCAGAGGGAAACCTGGAGCTGGGATGAGCTTTCAGGGTGTACTCCAGACTTCATGAAATATGAATTTCATGGGAAGGCCACCATCCATATCATCCAAACACTGCAGAATAAATCCCCTCAGCCATGTTTCTATCCTGTAGATTTATCTGATCACGAAATACATCGGATCTTGTGATTACTAGTTTATGATGACATCCCACCCACCCTGGACAATCAAAACCACACGAACCATCCTCACCACAGAGAAGCCAACACACGTGTGTCATACATATGGTTTCCTAATGTGAGTGTCTTCTAGACAATCAGCTGTTGTGGAAAGCGCGATGCGTTTACCTGGTAGTGAGCCAGCATGTTGAGTCTCTTCCAGTCGCTCTCGATCTTGGTGGTCACGTCCTCGTCCTGCAGGATCATGCGCTGGCCTCGGTCCTGACGCCACTCTGGAGGAGGAGACAAGGACACTGTGAGCTCCACCAACACTTCAACAGTTTAAACCTGTAGCGAACGCTACACTCTACAAACACTTAACCAGTGCTCCATCCCAGCTGTGCATCTGCTAAGATCTGTCTAAGATCCAGTAAATATCAAGGAGGACAACTAGAGGTGAGTCGTGTTTAGAGAAGTATAGAGGTGTGCTGAACATTCATGTATCTGGTGCAGCATCTAGACCTCCTGGGTTTAAACCCTTTGCTGTGTTATGCAAAAAGAACAAAAGCTGCCGTCACGATGTCTAACTGAATGTTGTGTTCTTTTTGCCAGATGACTTGAGTCAGGTGAGTCTTGTAAAAGAGAGAGACAGAGAGAGTGTAAAAGAGAGAGAGAGGTTATGAGAGGATTGACTCTGCAATCTTTATGTAAGCTTATCATTCTGAGACAAACTATCGCTATCTGGCCATGGGAAACAAAGTAAGAAAGGGGATAAGTAGACAGAGATAGGCAGAGAGAGGAGAGAGGGACAGAGAAATCAAAGAAAGGATGCAGCTCCAGATAGAGGGAGAGAAAAGGAAAGGAAAATTAATCACTCTCACTGCTTTGTCGGAGGTAGCGGGGGCCCCTCTCATAGAGAGCCCGATCGATGGCCGTGATTACACCCACTAGCTGAGGGGCCAGAACTTCCTTTTTCATCAGACCCCCTCCCCCTCCACCCAAACCTCCTCTACTCACAACCTCATCGACCGTGCTAAGCCTCCTGCTGAGCCCACTCTTATTGTTATTGCTGGGGACATCAGAGAGAACCTGGAGACCAACGGAAGCTCAGAGCCGGCCATCACCGCTGCCCTCAACACAGCCCTCACTTCCTCAACCTCACCGCTGCCCTCAACACAGCCCTCACTTCCTCAACCTCACCGCTGCCCTCAACACAGCCCTCACTTCCTCAACCTCACCGCTGCCCTCAACATAGCCCTCACTTCCTTTAACTTCACCGCTGCCCTCAACACAGCCCTCACTTCCTTTAACTTCACCGCTGCCCTCAACATAGCCCTCACTTCCTTTAACTTCACCGCTGCCCTCAACATAGCCCTCACTTCCTTTAACTTCAGCGCTGCCCTCAACATAGCCCTCACTTCCTTTAACTTCACCGCTGCCCTCAACATAGCCCTCACTTCCTTTAACTTCACCGCTGCCCTCAACATAGCCCTCACTTCCTTTAACTTCACCGCTGCCCTCAACATAGCCCTCACTTTAACTTCACCGCTGCCCTCAACATAGCCCTCACTTCCTTTAACTTCACCGCTGCCCTCAACACAGCCCTCACTTCCTCAACCTCACTGCTGCCCTCAACACAGTGTGGTACAATAATCCCCCTCTCTCTCCCTCTCTCTCCCTCTCTCCCTCTCTCTCCCTCTCCCTCTCTCTCCCTCTCCCTCCAGCCCACCACAGCGGCATTAAGACAACAGTCAACGCCCCCGTGAGATAAAAGCACATTCTGACAATTTCAATGACAAAACAGCCTCTATCAAGGACCAAACAAGGAGGTGATTTTCCTATTGTTTACTTTCTATCAGATGCACAAATCCGCTATTGTAGAGCGTTGTCGCCCACTCTCCTCTCCCAGTCACAAACGACACCAAACAAAGCCGCAATCACCCGGACGATGATGGGACAGGTCTGAGGAGGATCCAGCCACAGATCTCCAGGAACAGACTAGTTGGTACAGTATGTTTTTCTATAAACATGCAAATGAAGAGATTCTCCAGTGGAGGAGCCACAAACAAAGACAAGAGAACGAAGGGGAAAGAGAGGGAGAGAAAAAAAGGTGAAGAAGAAAATAACTCAGAGAAGAGAAAAGAGAACAAGCCAGATTGCCCGATTTCCCAAATCCCTCCTGGTTGTCCTTGCTGTGGCTCCACAGCAGGAAGCAGATAAGGGTTCCTGGGAAGGCTGGGAGAGAGTGGGGCTCTGGGAGAGAGTGGGGCTCTGGGAGAGAGTGGGGCTCTGGGAGAGAGTGGGGCTCTGGGAGAGAGTGGGGCTCTGGGAGAGAGTGGGGCTCTGGGAGAGAGTGGGGCCCTGGGAGAGAGTGGGGCCCTGGGAGAGAGTGGGGCCCTGGGAGAGAGTGGGCCCTGGGAGAGAGTGGGGCCCTGGGAGAGAGTGGGGCCCTGGGAGAGAGTGGGGCTCTGGGAGAGAGTGGGGCTCTGGGAGAGAGTGGGGCTCTGGAGAGAGTGGGGCTCTGGGAGAGAGTGGGGCCCTGGGAGAGAGTGGGGCTCTGGGAGAGAGTGGGGCTCTGGGAGAGAGTGGGGCTCTGGGAGAGAGTGGGGCTCTGGGAGAGAGTGGGGCTCTGGGAGAGAGTGGGGCTCTGGGAGAGAGTGGGGCTCTGGGAGAGAGTGGGGCTCTGGGAGAGAGTGGGGCTCTGGGAGAGAGTGGGGCCCTGGGAGAGAGTGGGGCTCTGGGAGAGAGTGGGGCTCTGGGAGAGAGTGGGGCTCTGGGAGAGAGTGGGGCTCTGGGAGAGAGTGGGGCTCTGGGAGAGAGTGGGGCTCTGGGAGAGAGTGGGGCTCTGGGAGAGAGTGGGGCTCTGGGAGAGAGTGGGGCCCTGGGAGAGAGTGGGGCTCTGGGAGAGAGTGGGGCCCTGGAGAGAGTGGGGCTCTGGGAGAGAGTGGGGCTCTGGGAGAGAGTGGGGCTCTGGGAGAGAGTGGGGCTCTGGGAGAGAGTGGGGCTCTGGGAGAGAGTGGGGCTCTGGGAGAGAGTGGGGCTCTGGGAGAGAGTGGGGCTCTGGGAGAGAGTGGGGCTCTGGGAGAGAGTGGGGCTCTGGGAGAGAGTGGGGCTCTGGGAGAGAGTGGGGCTCTGGGAGAGAGTGGGGCTCTGGGAGAGAGTGGGGCTCTGGGAGAGAGTGGGGCCCTGGGAGAGAGTGGGGCTCTGGGAGAGAGTGGGGCTCTGGGAGAGAGTGGGGCTCTGGGAGAGAGTGGGGCTCTGGGAGAGAGTGGGGCTCTGGGAGAGAGTGGGGCCCTGGGAGAGAGTGGGGCCCTGGGAGAGAGTGGGGCCCTGGGAGAGAGTGGGGCCCTGGGAGAGAGTGGGCCCTGGGAGAGAGTGGGGCTCTGGGAGAGAGTGGGGCTCTGGGAGAGAGTGGGGCTCTGGGAGAGAGTGGGGCTCTGGGAGAGAGTGGGGCTCTGGGAGAGAGTGGGGCTCTGGGAGAGAGTGGGGCTCTGGGAGAGAGTGGGGCTCTGGGAGAGAGTGGGGCCCTGGGAGAGAGTGGGGCTCTGGGAGAGAGTGGGGCTCTGGGAGAGAGTGGGGCTCTGGGAGAGAGTGGGGCTCTGGGAGAGAGTGGGGCTCTGGGAGAGAGTGGGGCTCTGGGAGAGAGTGGGGCTCTGGGAGAGAGTGGGCTCTGGGAGAGAGTGGGGCTCTGGGAGAGAGTGGGGCTCTGGGAGAGAGTGGGGCTCTGGGAGAGAGTGGGGCTCTGGGAGAGAGTGGGGCTCTGGAGAGAGTGGGGCCCTGGGAGAGAGTGGGGCTCTGGGAGAGAGTGGGGCCTGGGAGAGAGTGGGGCTCTGGGAGAGAGTGGGGCTCTGGGAGAGAGTGGGGCTCTGGGAGAGAGTGGGGCTCTGGGAGAGAGTGGGGCTCTGGAGAGAGTGGGGCTCTGGGAGAGAGTGGGGCTCTGGGAGAGAGTGGGGCTCTGGGAGAGAGTGGGGCTCTGGGAGAGAGTGGGGCTCTGGGAGAGAGTGGGGCTCTGGGAGAGAGTGGGGCTCTGGGAGAGAGTGGCGCTCTGGGAGAGAGTGGGGCCCTGGGAGAGAGTGGGGCTCTGGGAGAGAGTGGGGCTCTGGGAGAGAGTGGGGCTCTGGGAGAGAGTGGGGCTCTGGGAGAGAGTGGGGCTCTGGGAGAGAGTGGGGCTCTGGGAGAGAGTGGGGCTCTGGGAGAGAGTGGGGCCCTGGGAGAGAGTGGGGCCCTGGGAGAGAGTGGGGCCCTGGGAGAGAGTGGGGCTCTGGGAGAGAGTGGGGCTCTGGGAGAGAGTGGGGCTCTGGGAGAGAGTGGGGCTCTGGGAGAGAGTGGGGCTCTGGGAGAGAGTGGGGCTCTGGGAGAGAGTGGGGCTCTGGGAGAGAGTGGGGCTCTGGGAGAGAGTGGGGCTCTGGGAGAGAGTGGGGCTCTGGGAGAGAGTGGGGCCCTGGGAGAGAGTGGGGCCCTGGGAGAGAGTGGGGCCCTGGAGAGAGTGGGGCCCTGGGAGAGAGTGGGGCTCTGGGAGAGAGTGGGGCTCTGGGAGAGAGTGGGGCCCTGGGAGAGAGTGGGGCCCTGGGAGAGAGTGGGGCCCTGGGAGAGAGTGGGGCTCTGGGAGAGAGTGGGGCTCTGGGAGAGAGTGGGGCTCTGGGAGAGAGTGGGGCCCTGGGAGAGAGTGGGGCTCTGGGAGAGAGTGGGGCTCTGGGAGAGAGTGGGGCTCTGGGAGAGAGTGGGGCTCTGGGAGAGAGTGGGGCTCTGGGAGAGAGTGGGGCTCTGGGAGAGAGTGGGGCTCTGGGAGAGAGTGGGGCTCTGGGAGAGAGTGGGGCTCTGGGAGAGAGTGGGGCCCTGGGAGAGAGTGGGGCTCTGGGAGAGAGTGGGGCTCTGGGAGAGAGTGGGGCTCTGGGAGAGAGTGGGGCTCTGGGAGAGAGTGGGGCTCTGGGAGAGAGTGGGGCTCTGGGAGAGAGTGGGGCTCTGGGAGAGAGTGGGGCTCTGGGAGAGAGTGGGGCTCTGGGAGAGAGTGGGGCTCTGGGAGAGAGTGGGGCTCTGGGAGAGAGTGGGGCTCTGGGAGAGAGTGGGGCTCTGGGAGAGAGTGGGGCCCTGGGAGAGAGTGGGGCCCTGGGAGAGAGTGGGGCCCTGGGAGAGAGTGGGGCTCTGGGAGAGAGTGGGGCCCTGGGAGAGAGTGGGGCCCTGGGAGAGAGTGGGGCCCTGGGAGAGAGTGGGGCTCTGGGAGAGAGTGGGGCTCTGGGAGAGAGTGGGGCTCTGGGAGAGAGTGGGGCCCTGGGAGAGAGTGGGGCTCTGGGAGAGAGTGGGGCTCTGGGAGAGAGTGGGGCTCTGGGAGAGAGTGGGGCTCTGGGAGAGAGTGGGGCTCTGGGAGAGAGTGGGGCTCTGGGAGAGAGTGGGGCTCTGGGAGAGAGTGGGGCTCTGGGAGAGAGTGGGGCTCTGGGAGAGAGTGGGGCTCTGGGAGAGAGTGGGGCTCTGGGAGAGAGTGGGGCCCTGGGAGAGAGTGGGGCTCTGGGAGAGAGTGGGGCTCTGGGAGAGAGTGGGGCTCTGGGAGAGAGTGGGGCTCTGGGAGAGAGTGGGGCTCTGGGAGAGAGTGGGGCTCTGGGAGAGAGTGGGGCCCTGGGAGAGAGTGGGGCTCTGGGAGAGAGTGGGGCTCTGGGAGAGAGTGGGGCTCTGGGAGAGAGTGGGGCTCTGGGAGAGAGTGGGGCCCTGGGAGAGAGTGGGGCTCTGGGAGAGAGTGGGGCTCTGGGAGAGAGTGGGGCTCTGGGAGAGAGTGGGGCTCTGGGAGAGAGTGGGGCTCTGGGAGAGAGTGGGGCTCTGGGAGAGAGTGGGGCTCTGGGAGAGAGTGGGGCTCTGGGAGAGAGTGGGGCTCTGGGAGAGAGTGGGGCTCTGGGAGAGAGTGGGGCCCTGGGAGAGAGTGGGGCTCTGGGAGAGAGTGGGGCTCTGGGAGAGAGTGGGGCTCTGGGAGAGAGTGGGGCTCTGGGAGAGAGTGGGGCTCTGGGAGAGAGTGGGGCTCTGGGAGAGAGTGGGGCTCTGGGAGAGAGTGGGGCTCTGGGAGAGATCTATACGAGAGGGGAGGCTGACTAGAGAGGCACCAGGAGAACATGGAAACACACTAGCTCAAATAAACGCACACACACAAACCAATATGTATGGCACTCGCATTTACAGTACACACACCCACATAATGGGCTTGCAGGCTGCTTACTCATGCCCTGCGCCCACCTGCGCCCCCCCCCCCCCCCCCTCCCCTCGGGCCCCTGGGGGAGCAGGATGCAGCAGAGGGAATTAAAAACAATACCTGACTGCTTCAGAAACATTCCACTCCAATTTGTTTCAGGGAGAGGCAGCAAGATGGAAGCTGGCACAATCCCATTACCTCTATCAGGCCCACAGATCGCTGGTGGTGTGTGTGTGGGTACCCTGGAGATCGGGGCTTGTTGACTGAAGCGGCACCTCCCTTCATATCAAAGTGTTGTTCTTTTCTAGTTATTTTTATTCTGTCTATTATTTCATATAAAAGACACCTTATTTCTTTTTAACGCAGCCCTTAAGGGCACGTCTTTCTCACACACGCTACTGTACACACACAGAGGGTGTCTCCTAAGGACAATTTCAAATCCTCTGTAATAATAAAACAATAATAAAATAACACAGATAAAGATAGGCGAGGCAAAGGCTGCAAAACAATTTCACACCAGGATGCTTGTCAAAACGACCAAAACCAATCTCCTCACTTATCAGAGATGGAAATTCCCAGCGGAGCCCCTCCCCCTTCTCCTCCACCTTCCAATCAGCTCTGGGCTCAGTTATAAATATGCTATTACTAAAACACACCAGGGCCCCGGAAAAAAAAAATCAATTTTGATATATTAAACCATAAAGGCTATGGCTCTCTCTTGGCAACACTGGTAGACAGAGGCTACAGCATCAGGGGTTCTGCTGTGTGTGTGTGTGTGTGGGGGGGGGGGGAGATGGAGGGGGAGTTAAATGTAGTTTATGAGGGAGGTTCATCTGGAGACTGTTTCCTTGTTATTTTTGTGGAATTGGACTCCGAGGGTGTGTCTCAGCATGTTATTCTTCAATACACCAAAAGGTGCTTACCGGCCAATTAAATGTCTGGAAATACAGCTTCCTGCTGTACAACCAATTGACAAATGGTGCTGTACACTTCCTGGACAGCAGAGAGTGAAAGACAGGCTAATCCTTTTTCAGACTGTCGCCACAAAAGAGAACCGTGAGTTTGTGATCCCAGGGAGCATGAATTGATTACTCGATCAATCGTTCGACTCAGACCATCAGTAGCGGAGCTTTGATTGGTCTAAAGTTAGGTCCTAACAGAACATTGAGTCCTTGGAGAAAGTGTGCAGGAGGTTCCTGGTGGTCTGGAGAAGACACCACTGTGTTGTTTCAGTGAGGAGGGCCACTGTTAGGACAGCCGAAGAGCACAAGATTGTTGGACGAATTCCCCTCGTTTCAGTTTAAGGGCTGTGCTTTAGGAAGGCAAACAGGCTCACACACATCGCTACTTACATTTACATTTAGTCATTTAGCAGACGCTCTTATCCAGAGCGACTTACAGTAAGTACAGGGACATTCCCCCGAGGCAAGTAGGGTGAAGTGCCTTGCCCAAGGACACAACGTCAGCTTGCATGACCGGGAATCGAACTGGCAACCTTCGGATTACTAGCCCGACTCCCTCACCGCTCAGCCACCTGACTCCCATACTTCCTGGTCATGTGACGTTGAACCCAGAGGCTCCACCAATGAGGACGGAGAGTCTTACCCAGGTCCATGTCGGAGGCCTTCTGCCGGTGGGAGTGAGGGACGTTCTTGTAGATGGCGTCCAGGATCTTCTCCTTCACCTGGCTGATGGTGTCGCAGTTCAGCACCTTCACCTGGATCTCCGGGCTCTTCTCGTTCTCGGGGTGGATGCAGTTCACCACCTGGAGACGCACAAGACGACACCTTATAGACCCCTAGGCGTGGACATTAGGGTGTTACAGCAGCAGAGATGACAGAAAGAGAAAAACAGAGAAAGTACAAAACAGACACGGAATAAAATACGAAAGACGAATGAGACGCTAAAGTAGGGTGGACCTCCTCCTGTTACACTACATTTACATTTACATTTAGTCATTTAGCAGACGCTCTTATCCAGAGCGACTTACAGTAAGTACAGGGACATTCCCCCCGAGGCAAGTAGGGTGAAGTGCCTTTCCCAAGGACACAACGTCATTTGACACGGCCGGGAATCGAACCAGCGACCTTCTGATTACTAGCCCGATTCTCTAACCACTCAGCCACCTGACACTACAAACATCATTAAACCTCGTTTAAACGTTGTGAACTAAAGGTTTGAACTGGGACACTGTGAGGTGTAACCACGGTGATCAAACTTCTGCATGGCGGGAATCCTGAGCAACTGATTGATGGTCGGCCATTTTGTGTCTTTCCCCAGCTGTGTGTGTAACTGAGGGAAAGGAGACGGCCAAGAGGTGGCTAATTATCCTCATCACCGTGTGAGGTCATCTGTATAATGTAGGTGCCACCACCACCATCATCATCTCCACCCTGCTCACTGTTACTTTCTTCTGACATATTGTAATTATGGGTTCTAGAAGAAAAAGATTTATACAGAGCCAACGATAAAAACATTTATAGACCCATGCTGGACTACTCTGATTTTAGACGCCCAACCGTTGGCAAATAAGTAGGTGTTGTAAAAAAGGCTGAGTCATCAATCCTTTGAGAGAGGGAGAGGCAGATTGATGGAGAGGAAGGTGTCTGGAGGGCTGCAGAAATAACTCTGTCTCCGTCCCCACAAACCAGCCTGAGGCCTTTCTTCACTAAGTCTTCATTTCCGATGCAGGCATGGAGGAGGGAGGGGGAGGGAGGAAGGAGAGAGGGAGGGAGTGGAAGTGGAGAGGATGGAGAGAGGGAGGGAAGATGGGATGGAGGAGAGAGGGAGGGAAGGTAGGGATGGAGGAGAGAGGGAGGGAGGGTAGGGATGGAGGAGAGAGGAAGGGAGGGAGGAAGGAGAAAGTAAACAGTGTTCTCCGTGTCTGGCCTTTCCCTGGTGACTGTACAGGTCACCGAGGAGGAGGGCAAGTATAGGAGGACAGGAATGCAGAGTGGAGCGGAACAGACTGGAAGGAAACTGGTAAACAACAGTTTGAGGAACAGAGAGTTTGTGCATGTCATCGCTGCACTCAGCATCTTCCCCTCCCTCCCTCACTGACAGCTCCAGGTCACCACAGGAAGTGAGGTCAGCTCTCCGGTGCCCTCTTCCTGTCAGACACATAGCGGTGCGACGGCGGCGGTTGTGGCTCACGGCCCCTCAACATCCTGTCTGTCTGCTCCGCCGTGCGGCCCTGCCACCCCAGACCCCGCCTCCGCCCCTGCCCGGCGACCCGTCTCACCAGAGTCTTGTAGTCGATTTGCTGTCTGATGAGCTTGTCCTCGCTGAGGGAGTAGCGGGCCTCGCCCGTGATGGAGTCGATAGGGCCTTTCTCCATCTGCTGCTTGATGGCGCAGAAGAGGGAGAACAGAGGCTCTCCAGCGCACTCCTGCAGGGAGTGAGGGAGGAGGAGAGAGAGCGAGAGAGAAGTTTGAAATTGGTCAACAGTCATCACATCCAAAACATTTGACGTCTGGGCCAAAGTGGCGAAGATGAATATACAATTTTCATAGTCTACTTCAACTGCCAAATAACCTTCGTTGAACTTGCTAGTGGAGTTTGGGGACGTTTTTATAAATATACGGTGAGTGATGTTTGCAAGACAGACTCCCCCGACCAAACCCCTCTCCAGAAACTCTTGTCGTTCATCACACACAGGAGACATGCTATCTATCAGTGTCTCCTCTTCCCTCCAGTCTGATGGAAAAGGAGGAGTGGAGAGGAGGAGAGGAAGGGTGGAGGGTAGCAATCTCTCACTTTGGGCTATTCTACACCGTCCTTGCTTTTTAATACCACACAGATTGCAAATTCAACTCATCAGCAAAGACCTTGATGATGTTAACTTACTAATCGTTTTAATCCGGTGCAGAACTACATAAAAATAACTTCTGGTAGAGGATATTTGCTAGGAAGCACAGATATGATTTACTGACTGTTCAGAGCTGATCTACACACATGATTTACAGGTATGTAAGCATGTTTACCTTAAGGAACTTATACAGCAGGAAAGTGAACCAGTTGGTCAGCATTTTCTCTGCTACAGACTCCGTCCTGGAGGAGAAGAGAGAGAGAGAGAGAAGACGAGAAAATTAAAATATGATCCTTAAACTCTTTATTACTAACATAAATATTCAACGTGATAGCTGGCACAGCCATCAAACATTCCACACAAAAACGATGACTGCGCTAATGAATAGGGTTTTGTTACACAAACATAATTGCGAAAACATGAATTGGCTGGCACGTCTACAAACCCCCCTCCCCCCTCCTCAGTGTTCAGCTCTGGCTTTTGTACGCGGGCACGCCGAGGGCCCCTAATACAAGGGAAACCAATTAAAAATGTATTTGATCCCGGCGGATTGATGTCATTAGAGAGGGACTGGTCTGCTGTAATAACACTGCCCTCATTATGAACTTGTCCCCAGCCATTCACCTAAGTCACCTAGATCTAGTTACTATAGAAAGTGAATGAATAGGCCTACATGGCGTCCCCCTCTCTGTGTGTCTGCCAGTCTGCGCTCAGGCTGGCGTGACTAACCGGGGTTGCCGTCTACCGGGGCAGAGGAATGAGAGCTCACGTTCTGGTGTGAATGCTTAACACACATGCAGCAACAACAGCCGAGGGGGGGGGGGGGGGGGGGGGATGTCCTTTAACGCAACGACCCTCTTGCAGCCAGCAGGGGAGTGTGGGTAATCTGCCATGATCCCCCCTCCCGCCTCCGCCCCCTGCCCAACCTTCTCCCCTCCTCGCTTTCATTGAGGCATGGCCGCGGGCATCAATATTTCAGGATTAGGGGCCATTGTGTGCCTTTGTGTGTGTGTACGGAGTGTGTGTGTTTGTAAAGAGTGTGTATACGTGTGTAGGAAGTTTGTGTGTGTGTGTGTAGGGAGTGTGCGTGTGTGTGGGGAGGGTGTGTGTGTGTGTGTAGGGAGTGTGCGTGTGTGTGGGGAGGGTGTGTGTGTGTGTGTAGGGAGTGTGCGTGTGTGTGGGGAGGGTGTGTGTGTGTGTGTAGGGAGTGTGCGTGTGTGTGGGGAGGGTGTGTGTGTGTGTGTGCGCATGTGAGCGCGTGCCCACTGGTGTTTTCTCCTGCCACCTGCAGCCCTCCGCTCCGGCCCTCAAACACCCTCAGCGGTGAGGAGCTCTAAGGGGGGATATGCCACTGTGCCAATGGGCAGACCTGGCACACCCCCCCCTGCCGGACTTGGCACAGCACCTGCAGGGGATTAGCTTACTGCCTCTGCTGTGCGGGCACTTTTCATTTTGCCACGGCAACGACCCCCCCCCCCTCCTCCCGGAGATCTGAGAGGTCAACAGGTCTCATCTTTCATGTGTCCCTCGCTCCTCTCCTCTCTTCTCCTCCCTCCTTCCCCACCCTGGACCGTCATCAAACTATTCCAAATGCTCCCAATGTCCACAAATGTGGAACAGCTATAAAAGGGATGAAAAGACTGTGAAAAAAAGTGATGGGAGGGAGGGAGGGAGGGGGAGAGGGAGGGAGGGATTCTCAAGAGGAAGGAGAAGAATGTGAGAATAGGCATTGGCTGAGTCTGAACTTCCCCTCTCCTCAACTTCCTGCTCTTCCATCACATCCTGTTCATGCGTGTTTTAGTGTTCGTCAGTGAGAGGGATTCGAGTTCAAGTGTTTATGAGTGTGTGTGTGTGTGTGCCTGGAAGCCTGTGTGTGTGTGTGCCTGGAAGCCTGTGTGTGTGTGTGTGCCTGGAAGCCTGTGTGTGTGTGTGTGTGCCTGGAAGCCTGTGTGTATGTGTGTGTGTGTGTGTGTGCCTGGAAGCCTGTGTGTGTGTGTTTGGCCGAGGGAGGGAACCCCGCAGTAATGATGTGTCTTGGCACTGGCCCCGGCAGCGCGCTCATGCTTGTCTTCAATCAAAGCTTCTCTACAAAGAGAGGATAAAAACATCCCCTCAGCTCCGCCGCAACCTTCACACAACGTCACCCGGCTGCCACAAGCCACAGCAGGAACATATCAGCAACGTTTTGGGTCGACATAACTGCGAGTTATGTCGTAATGTATGGTAATGCTGTGTAGGGAGCTGGCATGGCGAGGTGTGCCCGCCTGGCACACAGTCAGACGGGCAGCGGGCGTGGGGAGCGACGGGGAGCGCGCTGGAGTTTAGTTCCCCCTGATTACCCTGCCGTTCTGTCACAGAGGCGGGAACCAATGAGTTCTTGGACAGCAGGTGCTGGGGGAAGCATTAGCGTGTTGCACAGCGCTGCAGAAAGAGGTTTAGCTCTACTTTATGGAGCTTTGCACATCTCTTTGACATACCCAATTATATATTTTTTAGCTTTGCAAGCATCTGGCTAAGAACTATAAAGTGAACCTAAATACCTAAGAACAGCCATATAGAGACTCCACTGGAGTCTCTATATGACTCCACTGGAGTCTCTATAGATACTGTTAATAACATTCATATCTTCCCATTTCTATCCAGTTCTCAGAGTTTCTGTGTTCAGGTACAAAAAACAGTGACTGAGTCCTGTGAATCCTGTATGCCTAGAGTCCTGTGGGGTTGAGGTCTCTCTCTCTCTCTCTCTCTCTCTCTCTCTCTCACTTCAGCCGTGTTTCTGGGAGTCTACCGAAAACAACATTTGTTCACGTGTCTCACACCGTGCAGTTGGAACTGGGCAGGGAAAATGCTAGTTATTTCTGCATGCGTGGAGGGCTGGATGGAGGGCGGAGGAGAGCGGGGATGGAGGAATGCGACAGATGGCCGAGGAGGACTGTTGTTAGTTGAGTTGCCTGGTGGTGCTGCAGTTCAGGGTGAGACGGGGCATATGGGATGTGGCGAGGCGCTAGAGAGAGAGACAGAGAGAGAGACAGAGAGAGACAGAGAGAGAGACAGAGAGAGAGACAGAGAGAGACAGAGAGAGGGGGGAGGAGGTAGAGAGAGACAGAGAGACAGAGAGAGAGACAGAGAGAGGGGGGAGGAGGTAGAGATGGAAGGAGAGGTTCTTGGAAATGGTGAGAAAGAGAGGGAGAGAGACAGAGAGAGAGAGACAGAGAGAAAGACAGACAGAGAGAGACAGAGAGAGAGACATAGGGAGAGAGACAGAGAGAGAGACAGAGAGATGGGGGAGGAGGTAGAAATGGAAGGAGAGGTTCTTGGAAATGGTGAGAAAGAGAGGGAGAGAGAGAGGGAGAGAGAGAGAGGGGGAGGAGGTAGAAATGGAAGGAGAGGTTCTTGGAAATGGTGAGAAAGAGAGGGAGAGAGAGAGGGAGAGAGAGAGAGGGGGAGGAGGTAGAGATGGAAAGAGAGGTTCTTGGAAATGGTGAGAAAGAGAGAGGGAGAGAGAGTGTAGTACTGGAGAGTGGAGCCAGATACACCCATGCTTACCCACTTTAAGCATCGATTTAGTGATCAAGAAAACCGGGAGGGAGAGAGGGAGGGATGCAGGGGAGTGAGAGAGTTACAGACTGAGAGAATAACACAAGGAGGAGGAATCAAAAGAGGAAAGCGATTGTGAGGCGGGAGAGCCAGCGACAAGACCATCTCTCCAAGTGTCTGGAAAAGGCCTCAGGAGCTCTCCTGCTGTTTACCACTCTGCCCTGGGGCCGTCATCTCTGGGTGCCATTAATCATGCCTTCCTCAGACGGCATTAATCGCTCTCCGCATGGATGAGCGTCTGTCTACACGTCTGCATTCACTGTAGGTGAATAAGCCTATTGTTACCTGTACGGTGCATGTCAGGTGTTCTGGTTCACCTGGGCTGAACCCAGAGGGCTGCCATACACAGCCAGGCACAGGTACAGTTTCTAATGGGTCCAAACAATGGAGTCTGTGTGTCAGTTAGCCCTGGAGGAGGGGGAGTCAGAGGAATAAATGAAATGAGGAGACGAAAGATGTATTTACGACACGCCTGTCAAATGGTGAAGGAGCGTGGAGGATTATTCAATGTGCCCTGAGCTAAGGCAAGCCACAGCTTCACCCGGCAACAGTAGCCACAAGGAAGATGAGTTTTTTTCTCTTTCTTTTTCTCTCTCAGAGTAACCAGAATTACAGCAACACCCTCTTGGCAGGTTGACCATATATGGCTGTGCTTGACTGAAGTGGGCCTCGATACGAGCACAGAATGGAAGAAGGATTTGATTGCTGAGGGAGCCAAAGCTTTTAAGAAACTAATTTCTTTATTTCGATTTTAGGTTTCATTTTTTTTTTTTTTTTTTTTTTTTTACATAGAAGGGGGTTTTACAGCTTCTTTAATTGGATTCTCCGCTAATTAATCATAATTATATTCTAATGATGTGCATGTCAAAGCACTGTGTGTTTTCAGAGACAAAGCGAGCGTTTCAATGTCATGGAAGTTAATCCGACATGTCACGGCGAGGGAGTTGCTCTGGGTGATGAAACTCATCGTTCCGTCTCAGACGACACCAAGCCTGCCCGCTCTACGACTACTGTACGACCTCTCACACAGAGCGTGTGTGGAGGGCAGGCTTCGGCTGCAAAACACAAACAATTGTGGATGAGGACTGTGTTTGTGTTTGTTTGTTGTTGGGTTGGGTCCAATGCAGCACAGACTTAAAGCAGCTGTAGTATTAGGCAGCTGTTCAAAAGCTTAAATGATTAGAAGCACCATAGCGACTGTGATTCACACTCTCAAAGGGAGGGAGGGAGATAGAGAGAGTGAGAGAGAGGGACAGACAGAGAGAGGAAGAGAGACAGGGATAGACAGAGAGAGAGGGAGGAAGAGAGAGACAGAGAGAGGTGCAGATGCAGGGGTGATGTGGTGTCCTTCCCTCCCCAGACAGAGAGAGAGGCCGGAGCCTCTACTAATGAGGTGAAAGAGGGCAAGCTAGAGACACGAGAGGCACACACACAGACACACACAGACACACACACAGACAGACACACACACAGACAGACACACACCTGCGCAGCAGCAGCTTGGGGTGATTCTTGCTCTCCAGGTTGCGGTCGATCAGGTCTGAGAGGAGGTGCTTGAGGACGTCTGTGGCGTACTCCAGCTTGCTCTGCAGCACGGTCATGATGAGCGAGGCCACGTTGCCGCGGTCACGCATGGAGAACCCTTGCTGGGCCTCCAGGGTGCGGATGAAGGACAGCAGGAACACCTTGTTGTTGATGAGCTGGCCGAACAACTTCAGCCCCTTCTCCACCTGCTCCTGCCTGTAGCCCGGGACCTAGGAGGGACACGGCGTCAAGATTAGAACCAGGTGTTAAGGCTAACGCAGAGCTAACACGGAGCTAACGCAGAGCTAACGCAGAGCTAACCCGGAGCTAACGCAGAGCTAACGCAGAGCTAACCCGGAGCTAACCCAGAGCTAACCCAGAGCTAACGCAGAGCTAACCCAGAGCTAACGCAGAGCTAACGCAGAGCTAATACAGAGCTAACACAGAGTAAAGATGCAATGGTTACATAGTTTAACAGGTCAAAATAGGAAAGACTAATAACTGATACAATTAAGATGAATCAGGACCCAGCCCCCCCCCCCCCACACACACACACACAAACACACACCTGTAACACACTCCAACAGCACCCAGAGTCATGATAATCCCACCAGATAAATTAAGGGCTCTAATTCCCTCTAACGAGTGAGGTAATGACTCCAGCTCAGAGAGGAGAGAGGGGGGGTGAGGAGGGTGAGGAGGGCTGAGGGGGGCGAGGAGGGCTGAGGGGGGAGAGGAGGGCTGAGGGGGGTGAGGAGGGCTGAGGGGGGAGAGGAGGGCTGAGGGGGGAGAGGGCTGAGGGGGGCTGAGGGGGGTGAGGAGGGCTGAGGGGGGCTGAGGAGGGTGAGGAGGGCTGAGGGGGGTGAGGAGGGCTGAGGGGGGCTGAGGAGGGCTGAGGGGGGCTGAGGAGGGTGAGGAGGGCTGAGGGGGGCTGAGGAGGGTGAGGAGGGCTGAGGGGGGCTGAGGAGGGTGAGGAGGGCTGAGGGGGGCTGAGGAGGGCTGAGGGGGGAGAGGAGGGCTGAGGGGGGCTGAGGGGGGTGAGGAGGGCTGAGGGGGGCTGAGGGGGGAGAGGAGGGCTGAGGGGGGAGAGGAAGGCTGAGGGGGGTGAGGGGGGTGAGGAGGGCTGAGGGGGGAGAGGAAGGCTGAGGGGGGTGAGGAGGGCTGAGGGGGGCTGAGGGGGGTGAGGAGGGCTGAGGGGGGCTGAGGGGGGTGAGGAGGGCTGAGGGGGGTGAGGAGGGCTGAGGGGGGAGAGGAAGGCTGAGGGGGGCTGAGGGGGGTGAGGAGGGCTGAGGGGGGTGAGGAGGGCTGAGGGGGGAGAGGAGGGCTGAGGGGGGTGAGGAGGGCTGAGGGGGGAGAGGAAGGCTGAGGGGGGTGAGGAGGGCTGAGGGGGGCTGAGGGGGGTGAGGAGGGCTGAGGGGGGAGAGGAAGGCTGAGGGGGGTGAGGAGGGCTGAGGGGGGTGAGGAGGGCTGAGGGGGGAGAGGAGGGCTGAGGGGGGAGAGGGCTGAGGGGGGCTGAGGAGGGCTGAGGGGGGTGAGGAGGGCTGAGGGGGGCTGAGGGGGGTGAGGAGGGCTGAGGGGGGAGAGGAGGGCTGAGGGGGGCTGAGGAGGGCTGAGGGGGGTGAGGAGGGCTGAGGGGGGAGAGGAGGGCTGAGGGGGGAGAGGGCTGAGGGGGGCTGAGGAGGGCTGAGGGGGGTGAGGAGGGCTGAGGGGGGCTGAGGAGGGCTGAGGGGGGTGAGGAGGGCTGAGGGGGGCTGAGGAGGGCTGAGGAGGGCTGAGGGGGGAGAGGAGGGCTGAGGGGGGAGAGGAGGGCTGAGGGGGGCTGAGGAGGGTGAGGAGGGCTGAGGGTGGCTGAGGAGGGCTGAGGAGGGCTGAGGGGGGAGAGGAGGGCTGAGGGGGGAGAGGAGGGCTGAGGGGGGTGAGGAGGGCTGAGGGGGGAGAGGAAGGCTGAGGGGGGCTGAGGGGGGTGAGGAGGGCTGAGGGGGGCTGAGGGGGGAGAGGAGGGCTGAGGGGGGAGAGGGGGGTGAGGAGGGCTGAGGGGGGAGAGGAGGGCTGAGGGGGGAGAGGGCTGAGGGGGGCTGAGGAGGGCTGAGGGGGGAGAGGAGGGCTGAGGAGGGCTGAGGGGGGAGAGGAGGGCTGAGGGGGGAGAGGGCTGAGGGGGGCTGAGGAGGGCTGAGGGGGGCTGAGGAGG
This sequence comes from Osmerus eperlanus, assembly GCF_963692335.1. Classification (NCBI taxonomy): domain Eukaryota; kingdom Metazoa; phylum Chordata; class Actinopteri; order Osmeriformes; family Osmeridae; genus Osmerus; species Osmerus eperlanus. Next base: position 1,974,410 of record NC_085034.1, on the reverse strand, counting down.
GCTGAGGGGGGTGAGGAGGGCTGAGGGGGGAGAGGAGGGCTGAGGGGGGAGAGGGCTGAGGGGGGCTGAGGAGGGCTGAGGGGGGAGAGGAGGGCTGAGGGGGGAGAGGGCTGAGGGGGGCTGAGGAGGGCTGAGGGGGGTGAGGAGGGCTGAGGGGGGAGAGGAGGGCTGAGGGGGGCTGAGGAGGGCTGAGGGGGGAGAGGGCTGAGGGGGGCTGAGGAGGGCTGAGGGGGGAGAGGAGGGCTGAGGGGGGCTGAGGAGGGCTGAGGGGGGCTGAGGGGGGAGAGGAGGGGCGAGCCTGTAGCAGATGACAGCGCTACCTGTCTCTGCAGTCTTTATAAAGGAGGTGGAGACACAATACGTAAGCCTACTACTTTGCATTTCCTCGACGGTGCTCATCAAACGCTCCTGCCAAGCTAATGCTACGTGGAAATGACGTGTATTCCCCTCGATCGACGCTCCCGTCGTCCCCGAGTCATTCACGCCCGTCAGACGTGCTTTCCTCAGTGTTTTTAATAAACAGCAGCCGCCGATGTTGTTCTGTTGGGATCTGACACGAGCGCTCGTAGAGGAACTTCAACACCCTGTCATGGAACACGTGTTCCACGTCTGCTATCTCTACCTACAAGCAGACAGTCACTGACTCCATGGCCCCTCTGCTATAGCTGGTCATCTAGCCCAGTTAGCATGCCTCAAGCTGTTAGCTGAGACTGGACACAGACAGCCAGGCTGCAGTCATAACAGACAATACACACGCCTTTACCTTTCAGTATCTTGACAGATACAGTGCACTCACGCCAGCACTTTAATGAAAAACGTGTTTCAAGTGACAGAGAGAGAGAGACAGAGACACAGAGAGAGACAGAGAGAGAGAGACAGAGAGAGACAGGGGCAGAGAGAGACAGAGAGAGACAGAGGTAACAAGAGTAGAGGCAGAGAGATATTGGCACCATTTTACTGTACCATCTCTGACATCAATAACAATTAACTAGCCATCAGGATTCAGAGACAAGCTCGATGCTACTTTCATTATGCTTTGATATCACATTAAACTTCTCATATAGCCGGACATTTATACCAATTAAAACCTCATTAATATAGCTTATTACTGGGGAATTCTCATCAGGCAGGAGACTGGCCGGCCCGGGGGCTGTGAAATGGGGCCTCGCAGCTTGATGGAAAACGACGGCTGATTCAATTATCACTGTCCATCACCGTCGGTTAGGGATAAATAACTTGTCGCTTCTTTCCCATATTTATTTTTCTAATTTGTTCTCGCTTACAAGAAAATAACATTGTGTCACGACTCTTCAGGTTTATTAACAAAGGAACACTTCTGATCGCTGGGTAGTGTTTATATCGCTGTCTCGGTGAGACTAATGAGAACGTCTCACCTTTTGTTCACTGAGCGCCAAACAAACAAACATTAAAGACAGCTGCATCAATTTCACCTGTAACCCACTGCGTCGCTAATCAGCTTTTTAGCTTATCTTTTTTATCCAAAACATATTAGATGGCGACACAGATAATAGAGAGCCCATACTCCTATTAGACAGTGTGACGGCAAACGACAGCAACGCGGATAGTTTTCCCATCAGGCAGGGCGAGGGGCAGGGCAGGGCAGCCTACCTCCAGGTCCTGACAGGGCAGCCTACCTCCAGGTCTCTGACAGGGCAGCCTACCTCCAGGTCTCTGACAGGGCAGCCTACCTCCAGGTCTCTGAGGACAGGGCAGCCTACCTCCAGGTCTCTGAGGACAGGGCAGCCTACCTCCAGGTCTCTGAGGACAGGGCAGCCTACCTCCAGGTCTCTGAGGACAGGGCAGCCTACCTCCAGGTCTCTGACAGGGCAGCCTACCTCCAGGCCTCTGACAGGGCAGCCTACCTCCAGGTCTCTGACAGGGCAGCCTACCTCCAGGTCTCTGACAGGGCAGCCTACCTCCAGGTCTCTGACAGGGCAGCCTACCTCCAGGTCTCTGACAGGGCAGCCTACCTCCAGGTCTCTGACAGGGCAGCCTACCTCCAGGTCTCTGAGGACAGGGCAGCCTACCTCCAGGTCTCTGAGGACAGGGCAGCCTACCTCCAGGTCTCTGAGGACAGGGCAGCCTACCTCCAGGTCTCTGAGGACAGGGCAGCCTACCTCCAGGTCTCTGAGGACAGGGCAGCCTACCTCCAGGTCTCTGACAGGGCAGCCTACCTCCAGGTCTCTGAGGACAGGGCAGCCTACCTCCAGGTCTCTGACAGGGCAGCCTACCTCCAGGTCTCTGAGGACAGGTCAGCCTACCTCCAGGTCTCTGACAGGGCAGCCTACCTCCAGGTCTCTGACAGGGCAGCCTACCTCCAGGTCTCTGAGGACAGGGCAGCCTACCTCCAGGTCTCTGACAGGGCAGCCTACCTCCAGGTCTCTGAGGACAGGGCAGCCTACCTCCAGGTCTCTGAGGACAGGGCAGCCTACCTCCAGGTCTCTGACAGGGCAGCCTACCTCCAGGTCTCTGACAGGGCAGCCTACCTCCAGGTCTCTGAGGACAGGGCAGCCTACCTCCAGGTCTCTGACAGGGCAGCCTACCTCCAGGTCTCTGAGGTCAGGGCAGCCTACCTCCAGGTCTCTGAGGACAGGGCAGCCTACCTACAGGTCTCTGACAGGGCAGCCTACCTCCAGGTCTCTGACAGGGCAGCCTACCTCCAGGTCTCTGAGGACAGGGTGCTCCTCGATGCCGGGGAACAGGACCCTCATGGTGTAGGTGCGGTAGTCCAGGAAGGGGATACCTGCTCCGTCCAGGTCGCTGGTCAGCTCGTGGATGTCGGTCTGGAGCTCTGCGAATGCTGAGGGGGGGGCAGACATGCGTGATGAGGGACGGGGTGGGATTTGAACCCGGGGGCGTCGGTGTCATCATACACCCACACTTTTTGAAAAGGGCAAATCAAGTCATGTGGGTGTCATGGCGGGAGCTCCTTACCCTCCTTGCACTCCAGCGCGACCCGCGACTCCAGGTTGTCCATCTGCATCTGCAGCCTCTTAAGTGTCAGGTCGCTCTCGCGAGACTTGCGCTTGTAGGCGATGAGCACCACCACGATGAAGAGGATGAGGAGGGCGCCGGCCGCGGCGATGCCGATGATGGCCGTGCTGCTCAGAGGGCTGTCAGACGTGATGTGGACCACGCCGGGGGAGTACTCTATTCCCCCCACACGGGCCTGGGGGGAGGGGGGGGGGAGAGGAGAGAGGGGAGCGAGGAGGGGGGATAAGAGAGGAGAGAGGGGAGGGGTGGAGAGAAGAGAGAGGGGGTTATGATCTCATTCATGATACCCAACGTGATATCATGTATCCCAAAACCGTACAGGTCGATCAACGAGAGTTTGATCGACTGATGCGGCCAGATAGCTGCAATAAAAGCAAACCAACACCAAACACACTGTGATGGGAGAGCCAACTCAAGTGCTTTTATGAGCCAAAACCCAATTCTGAACCAACAATTCAGGAAATGGTTTTCCTACTGTATGTCTTATAAAAGGCTTTTATGAAATCCCACAGAGCCGACGCAGACGTAGTGCCTAGCAGCCGCCTGTGTTTGTCTTCTTCTATGGTAATGTGTCTGGTGGCCTTCTCTGTCTGGAGCTTGTCACTCATTGGTCCAGGTGGCCGGCATGGCAGGAAGCAGCCCGTCCTTCAAATTGCTCCCTCTCAGAACCACAAATGGAACCGTTATTGAGTTTGTCGGCAGCCTAATCCCTCTTATGGAAATCTTATTTGTTGTTTTCTCCTGTTTGCCATCAGGAGTGGGCAGCAAGCGACCGCTGGTCGTGATGTGATTACGTCTCAGGCTCAGTCTGGTCCACGAGACGTCAGGAGGGGGCGGGGTCACACCCTCTTTCAGCCTCACGTGTGTTGTAGTTTTTCCTCTGTTTTTAAAGGTATATTTTGGGGCATTTCGTGCTTTGTTGGACAGTTTTGCAAGTGACTCGTGACAGGAAAGGCAGGGTGAGAGAGGGGAAGACATGCAGTAAAGGTGTGTGTGTATACCTGTGTGTGTGTGTGTGTGTGTACCTGTGTGTGTGTACCTGTGTGTGTGTGTGTGTGTGTACCTGTGTGTGCGTACCTGTGTGTGCGTACCTGTGTGTGTGTACTTGTGTGTGTGTACCTGTGTGTGTGTGTGAACCTGTGTGTGTGTACCTGTGTGTGTGTACCTGTGCGTGTGTGTGTGTGTGTGTGTACACCTGTGTGTGTGTGTGTGCGTCACACGTACCAGGACCTTCCTGCGGCCGGTCAGGTTGGGGACCTCACACAGCAGCTGTGTGTCGGACACCGTCAACATACAGGGCTTCTCTCCAATCAGAACCGTGTAGTTCAGCTTGCCGTTCCCGCTATTGGTGGACGGCAGGAAGTTCCGCCCCTGCGACAACAAAGACACTGTCAGAATACTTCCTCAAAGGCCAGAGAATCATATTGACCCCGAACAAAGTAATCTGAAACATGTAAACAAAGCTTTTATAAAACACTTGTCTTGGTCAGTAGTTTTAAATAACAATCAATACCTGCAGTTCGTATGAGCTAGTAATCTGATATGCATATTGCCAGTGCCCTCTGACCTCAGGCTTCCGTCTCATAAATATCAATCCAATACAGACATTAACAAAGCATTACAGGCAGTCCACTCCTAATGCACACAGATCGATACTTAGTGATGAATGAGAACACTAAGGACGGGAGATAGGAGATTTCACTAGCAGTATGCGTCCGTGTGTGTGTGTGTGTGTGTAAGCATAGTTCCTGAGCGTGTGTAACTGTGTGCGTGTGTGTGTATAATCAGACTTCCAGAGACTGTATCACCATGTGTGTGTGTGTGTGTGTGTGTGTGTCCCCTCTCACCTTGAGGATGATGGGCGAGCCAGGCTTGAGCTCCAGGACCCCGGACACGCTGAGGGCCTCAAACTCGGGGTTGGGGTAGTAGATGAAGCTGCTGGTGTTGAGGGCAAGCACCGCCTCCACGTCATCCAGGATGAAGCCAAACTCATCCGGCCGCTCCGGGACCTCGCGCTGACGGCCCAGGTGGACAGGAAGGGGCGGGGCCTGGCAGAGCATGCTGGTGGGGCTCAGGACCTCACACGTCTGGGGGGGGAGGAGGGGGGCGGAGGGGAGAAGGGAGGACAGGGGGAGGGTTGGTGTGATCAGCAAGGAGCGTAGGTTTCATTATACATGGACATACATGTTCCACAAACTTTTGGAAAACAGCAAATCATGCCCCCACCCTTTATATTGAGACTATCCTATTGGACGGTCTTGTTGTCAGTACTGTGTAGTAGAGTGTGGTAAAGCTCCTGATCTCAGAGGTGCTGATGTGACGTGAAGAGATCTTGCTACAGGACAGCACACAGGCTCAGCACACACTGCTCAGCGTAGACGCCCGTCACCACGTACCCCCCAATCACAGGTTTACATTACACTCTGTGCCGAGAGAGATGGGATCTAATCTATGTAAAATTGCTAACGCCCCCCGCTCCCTCCCTCCCCCCCCCCCCCCCCTGCGGCTGTTCTCTCCATGTGAGTGTTCTCCCTCAAAGCAGACCTTAAATGAGCAGCGGTTACAGAGCTAGCGTCTCTCCGCACTGCAGGCACAATGGCTCTTTGAAGTGTGTCGCCGTGGAGATAACTAGGCCCGCCGATCACCTTCATTTCCACCCTCTCTCTCTCTCTCTCTGCCGTGTCTCATCCACCCTCTCTCTCTCTCTCTCTCTCTCTCTCTCTCTCTGCCGTGTCTCATCCACCCTCTCTCTCTCTCTCTCTCTCTCTCTCTCTCTCTGCCGTGTCTCATCCACCCTCTCTCTCTCTCTCTCTCTCTCTCTCTCTCTCTCTCTGCCGTGTCTCATCACCCTCTCTCTCTCTCTCTCTCTCTCTCTCTCTGCCGTGTCTCATCCACCCTCTCTCTCTCTCTCTCTCTCTCTCTCTCTGCCGTGTCTCATCCACCTCTCTCTCTCTCTCTCTCTCTCTCTCTCTCTGCCGTGTCTCATCCACCCTCTCTCTCTCTCTCTCTCTCTCTCTCTCTCTGCCGTGTCTCATCCACCCTCTCTCTCTCTCTCTCTCTCTCTCTCTCTCTGCCGTGTCTCATCCACCCTCTCTCTCTCTCTCTCTCTCTCTCTCTCTCTCTCTCTGCCGTGTCTCATCCACCCTCTCTCTCTCTCTCTCTCTCTCTCTCTCTCTCTCTCTCTCTCTCTCTCTCTGCCGTGTCTCATCCACCCTCTCTGCCGTGTCTCATCCACCCTCTCTCTCTCTCTCTGCCGTGTCTCATCCACCCTCTCTCTCTCTCTCTCTCTCTCTGCCGTGTCTCATCCACCCTCTCTCTCTCTCTCTCTCTGCCGTGTCTCATCCACCCTCTCTCTCTCTCTCTCTCTGCCGTGTCTCATCCACCCTCTCTCTCTCTCTCTCTCTCTCTCTGCCGTGTCTCATCCACCCTCTCTCTCTCTCTCTCTCTCTCTCTCTCTCTCTCTCTCTCTCTCTCTCTCTCTCTCTCTCTCTCTCTCTCTCTCTCTCTCTCTCTGCCGTGTCTCATCCACCCTCTCTCTCTCTCTCTCTCTGCGTGTCTCATCCACCCTCTCTCTCTCTCTCTCTCTGCGTGTCTCATCCACCCTCTCTCTCTCTCTCTCTCTGCCGTGTCTCATCCACCCTCTCTCTCTCTCTGCCGTGTCTCATCCACCCTCTCTCTCTCTCTGCCGTGTCTCATCCACCCTCTCTCTCTCTCTCTCTGCCGTGTCTCATCCACCCTCTCTCTCTATCCATCTCTCTCCCTCCTCTCTCTGCCGTGTCTCATCCACCTCTCTCTCTCTCTCTCTCTCTCTCTCTCTGCCGTGTCTCATCCACCCTCTCTCTCTCTCTCTCTCTCTCTCTCTCTCTCTGCCGTGTCTCATCCACCCTCTCTCTCTCTCTCTCTCTCTCTCTGCCGTGTCTCATCCACCCTCTCTCTCTCTCTCTCTCTCTCTCTCTCTGCCGTGTCTCATCCACCCTCTCTCTCTCTCTCTCTCTCTCTGCCGTGTCTCATCCACCCTCTCTCTCTCTCTCTCTCTCTCTCTCTCTCTCTCTGCCGTGTCTCATCCACCCTCTCTCTCTCTCTCTTCTCTCTCTCTCTCTCTCTCTCTCTCTCTCTCTCTCTCTGCCGTGTCTCATCCACCCTCTCTCTCTCTCTCTGCCGTGTCTCATCCACCCTCTCTCTCTCTCTCTCTCTGCCGTGTCTCATCCACCCTCTCTCTCTCTCTCTCTCTGCCGTGTCTCATCCACCCTCTCTCTCTCTCTCTCTCTGCCGTGTCTCATCCACCCTCTCTCTCTCTCTCTCTCTGCCGTGTCTCATCCACCCTCTCTCTCTCTCTCTCTCTCTCTCTCTCTCTCTCTCTCTCTCTCTCTCTCATCCACCCTCTCTCTCTCTCTCTCTCTCTCTCTCTCTCTCTCATCCACCCTCTCTCTCTCTCTCTCTCTGCCGTGTCTCATCCACCCTCTCTCTCTCTCTCTCTCTGCCGTGTCTCATCCACCCTCTCTCTCTCTCTCTCTCTGCCGTGTCTCATCCACCCTCTCTCTCTCTCTCTCTCTGCCGTGTCTCATCCACCCTCTCTCTCTCTCTCTCTCTGCCGTGTCTCATCCACCCTCTCTCTCTCTCTCTCTCTGCCGTGTCTCATCCACCCTCTCTCTCTCTCTCTCTCTGCCGTGTCTCATCCACCCTCTCTCTCTCTCTCTCTCTGCCGTGTCTCATCCACCCTCTCTCTCTCTCTCTCTCTGCCGTGTCTCATCCACCCTCTCTCTCTCTCTCTCTCTGCCGTGTCTCATCCACCCTCTCTCTCTCTCTCTCTCTGCCGTGTCTCATCCACCCTCTCTCTCTCTCTCTCTCTGCCGTGTCTCATCCACCCTCTCTCTCTCTGCCGTGTCTCATCCACCCTCTCTCTCTCTGCCGTGTCTCATCCACTCTCTCTCTCTCTCCTCTCTCTCTCTCTCTCTCTCTCTCTCTCTCTCTCTCTCTCTCTCTCTCTCTCTCTCTCTCTCTCTCTCTCTCTCTCTCTCTCTCTCTCTCTCTCTCTCTCTCTCTCTCTCTCTCTCTCTCTCTCTCTCTCTCTCTCTCTCTCTCCTCCCACACTAATTCCTTCTCTATCAGACACTTTGGTGTATTCTGTCTCTTTCTCTCCCTTCATTCTCTCTCGTGTCTCTCCCTGTTTTTAAAAACAAGAGAGGGGCCGTCAATCTGTCACTGTCAGGCTCGCTCGCCCCTCTCTGTTCTTCACGTCTGCATTCCCGAGTCTCTTGTCACGACTCTGACAAATCAACGCCGTCGGTGGCGACGACAGGACAGCGCGAGAGGGCTCCTCTGAAACTCGACCAATCGGCTTAGCGAAACACTTCACATCTCCACGGCAACCTCCGCCCGCAGAGCGGTTGCCAGACTTGAAAGCAGCCGCTCTCCAATCGCGTAACCTGTCTTTTTAATTGGATCCCGGACAAAGACCCGCACATCAAAACACACTTCCTGCAGAGTGTCGGATGACCCCCCCAGGTCACCCTGCCGCCACTCCACCAGGAAGGACATGATAAGTGTCCCGCAGAGCAGATTTTCAAAACAAAAGTCCCTTCGTGCACAGGACAGTGTGGTTTACTGACATGCAGCTAAGAAACAATTCCTGCATTAAATCACGTGTTTCTGTCAATCATTTAGCGTTTGTGCATTTTGAAGTTCGAACAGATCCTTGGAGGACCAAGGTGCACCTCAGAGCCTTAAGATGACCCCTGGCTGACCCCTGCCCCCTGCCAGCCTGGCCCATGCAGAGCCACAGAGCCCCTGTACAGAGCGGACGCTCCAGATCCACCCCAGCGCCAGGAGGGAGGCGCAGGGGAAGCTGGAGGGCTCTCTGATCATAACACACAGACCTGCTGCTTCCAGACACACAGCTCAGCTGCTAACCCTGCCCCGGCCACAGATGCTAAACAGCACTAGTTTAGATAGGGAATGGAGATCGAGTTCCAGGGTATTGTTCCCCCTGGCACCGCCCATGTCTTTCAGTCAGATCTGAGGGTTCTGTGTTCTCCCAGGGGGGTGGGGGGGGTGGAACGTGATAGGGCCTTCGCCCTCTGGGTGGGTACGTGCTCCTGTTCTGGGACAGGGAGGGGGAACAGACCAGTCTCTGTTTGAGAACATCGCATGTAACCTCTCACTCTTTCTCTCTCCGCTCCTCGTCTTTCACTCTCTCCTTCCTCTCTGCATTCTGGGGTCCCACCCCACCCCACCACCCCACCCCTCCACACTCAACCACCAAACTCTCCCCTTTCCAGACTCTGATCTGCTTTTAGCTTCTCTCTGTGCCCCGCTGCTCTGGGCGTCGTGGTGACCTCCGCCTGCCCGCGTGCGGGGCAGCGTGTCTGCGGTGGCGACTACTCACGTTGACTGTGTCGTGATCTTTGTACTTGGCCCTGATGAGGGGGTTCTGGATGATGTCCAGGTTGGTTCCGGTCACCGTCACAGGTGTGTGTCCGCTGTCACAAGGAGAGGGGAAGGACAGGGGGGTTTAACACACACACACACACGCTAACTTCAATCTCCTGTGATAATTTTATTAATACACACATTATTGATTAACTGATTAATTACATTGATAAATGATCCAGGTCATCCTCTGACCTTGCACAAATACACACACACTTGCACACACAGAGGGTACACACTCGCACACACAGGGTACACACACGCACATGCACTCTCTCTCTCTCGGTGTTACCTGAAGATGCTCCACTCTGGCTCCAGCTTGGTGATGGTGGGGTCCTCTACGTACTCGAACTTCAGGTCCCTGGCGTGGGAGAACAGCCTTGTCCACGCTCACCGAGACAGGCACCTCCCGTACCCGTGCAGAGAGGCCTGCGAGCGACACGTGATCCACTGACCTCCGCGTCTGAGACGGAGAGAGAGGCATGAGGACTGGGATTTTTTCTAACCTTTTTTCAAAATTACAATTTGTTCAACCTTTCAAAAAAAGAAAATAAACATTCAACCTTGCTTCTTTGGGGGGTTGAAAATATCCTTTCAACATTTTAAAACTTTTTTTCCGTTTTAAATTATTTTTACCTTAAAATATAAAATGTTTAATTAATTCTATTCTATTTCTAGTTCTTTCTAAACTTAGTTTCACCACTTGCCTACTTGTGATAGGGGTCGGTGTACCCAGCCTGTGATATGCACACTTCTGGTCTTTGAACATGATGGACACGTTGCTCCCGGCGTCTAAATGCTACCGGTGATGTTGACGATGGTTCCCCCGAAACGGGGCCCTCGACTTGGCTTCAGCTGGTGCAGCCGAGGAATCTGATGATGTCGGGGGGGGAGGGGCAAAGGTTACAGGTCAGCCAATTAGGAGATTTGCCTTAATTCACCAGTCACCAGGCAAAGATTGAAGTGGTATTGAGCGGGAGCGAGGGAAATGTAAATCTCTCTCCATTCATTTGCATTCTCGTACTCTCCTGTTCTCCCTGGGTCTGTGGCATGACACCTAACCCTAACATCGTATAATCCTGTTCCGGGCACCCACAGAGGAATAAATAAGTAAGAATAAACCTACCCTTAACGGTCTGGCGTATAATTGATAACTCTGCATTAAACGAACACAGCGTGCTAACGAGGAGGCTGTATTTCAGGGTGGAACCCTGCATGTTCCTCTCCTGGGATGAGACGCGTGTAGAACATGAGGGTGAGAGCGCTGAGGAGGCACAATATATAAACACAGTGTGTGTGTGTGTGTGTGTGTGTGTGTGTGTGTGTGTGCACTCTTTTTACGGCCATCCAAGGTCCATTTGAACCCAAGGCTCATTAGTAAGTGCCAGTCTTTTACCACCAGCGCTAGGGCTTATTCAACACCAGCGCGAGGGCTAATTCAACACTAAGTGCTGAACAGGCAGTCTGGCTGACACCCCCAGTGCATAATGACAGTCTCTGATGCAGGGGCCAGTTAGCTCTGGATACACCCAGAGTTTAATCTACGGCGTACTTACTGTAAGTGCCGTTTATTGAATTCTAGTGCACTTTGGAGTGATCTAAAATAGATCTGTTTCAAATTATACAACTGTAACTCCCATCTATATTTGATGTCTTAAAGGCTTTTGGTTCCTGTTGTGCTCTCAGGTTGAGGATTTAAAAGCACAGAGAGAAAGCAGGAGGTAGAAAAAGGACTCACCACAAAGTAGTAGTACTTGGTAGACTTGGCCATGAACTCGGGTTTGCACTCTCCAACCCCGACACACACCTGGATGTTGCCTGCAAACTGGCTGGACTCTGCTTTGCCCATCTCACACACGATCCTGAAAACACAAACATGTTTAAGTGATATGATGCAGTGCTGCTGCTTTGTACAGTTTTCCACAAACTCGAGGATGGCGTGCAGCCAGGTCAAACACCGATCCCACACGTGGGAACATTCACTTTAGATCTACTCATACAGGTCCATCCTGCATCTAAGTCTTTTCTTTCATCACAAGTGACAAGCCATTCAATTATCTCCAAACCTTAGGAGTGACTCATCAACAACTCAGTTAAAACAGATAAGCCAGCACTTTCCACAAAGAATGCTGAGCTGGCGAGAAAAGGAAAAGGTCTTTTTAAGGTCATGCGAATAATGACGCAGGATTCGTTCCCTATCTCAGAGAAATTGGCAGCAGGGGGTTTAAAATCCCTGCCAAATAACACCTTATTATATTCAAGTCTTAACCTGGGATTAGCTGGCTGTAGTGGAGGTTTTCCTACACTCTTGGCAGGCCCAGCCACCCTGGACGCACTCTCCATTAACACCACAGCACTGCAGCACCCTGGACGAGCTCTCCATGAACACCACAGCACTGCAGCACCCTGGACGAGCTCTCCATGAACACCACAGCACTGCAGCACCCTGGACGAGCTCTCCATGACACCACAGCACTGCAGCACCCTGGACGAGCTCTCATGAACACCACAGCCCTGAAGCACCATGGGCCAGGGCTGTCACAAGGTCACTCCACTACCAGTGTGTGTGTATGCATGTATTTATGTGTGCGCACTTTTGTATGTCAGTGTGTGTGTCATGGACTAAGTCGGTGTCCGTCCCCCCGTCCCCCCCCCGACCACATGAAGGTGTGTCGTGACTCCACACCTCCCTCTCCCCCTCTCCTTTGGTGTGTGAGCCCCCCCCCGGCCTGTGTTTACTACACTCCCCCCCCCCCCCCCCCCCCCCTCCCCCCCGGCTCGCAGCTGACTCAGACGACCTCACACCTGAGGGCTCGACCTCTGCTCGGTGGGGGGCCCTGTACGACGACAACACAGAAAACCTTCACGTCTGGTCAGCCATGACTTCCTGCTGAACCAAGACCATGCCTCGTGACATGACCATGACGTCAGGGGCCGAGTCACGCTGGCAGCGGTGTGAGGAGTGTGTGGGCGGTGTGCCGGGCGCTGACTCACTGCTCCGCAGGGATGTACCCCTCGGGGATGGGGGTGCAGTCCACCTGGGCCACCCTCACGTTCCCCTGGATCTCCTGGAAGTCCAGACCCAGGTTCTCCCCCCGGATGGTGACCAGGGTGCCCCTTCTCGAGGCCCGCGCAGGGGGGTGATCTGAGGAGCACAGCGCAGGGTTATCGGGAAAACGGAAGGTTAGAAAGGATAATGGCATCTGTGACACGAGTCAAATGTCAAAATGTGGGGTTCTCAAGATCGTTTGTTTACGAATGCGGGCAGAGACAGTTATTTATTTTTTATAACTAGGGATGCGGACGTTAATTATGATTTTATTCATAAAGTGTGTGTGTGTGGGGGGGGGGGGGGGCAGATTAGCGGCTATCTTCTTACCCAGGCATGTATAACGACCCCCACACCCCTCAGATCATCAGATCATTGGATACTGTGTGAATGAGTTCCAGAGTGAGACCCAGCTCATTGGGTCAAGCACAGGAAGTCTGTTTATTAGATAGTTTTAATTGGTCTGTTGTATCAAGCTGTGTGTGCTTGATACTGTAGCTATCTCTGCAATTATGTTTCAGAGTGTTCAACCTAAGCGATACATCTCTATCTGGGACATCAGACTAATACTAGGTTGTTGATAAGTCTATTAGTCAGAGCAGCCAGTCAAGCAGACTCCATTAGTCCAGACTGCCCGTGTTTCCCCACATTCACATCTTCGGCTCAATAAAACACATGATAACTCCATTCATAATTGAGTCGAAGTGTAGAAAAGCATCAGATTTGATCTGAATTCCATTCGGGTTATCGCAAGGGCCTGTGTGTGTGTGTTTGAGAAAGTGTGTGTTTGTGTGTAAGTGTGTGTGTGAGAGCAGAGGCTTAGCTGGAGAGCATGTTAACCAGCGCTGATTAAAACCACCTCAGTGTTCCTGCCATGAGAGGATCCACATATGGCACGCAAAAACACAAAGCCCAGCCGGCCAATCAGATTAGGTTATTCCCTGACGTTCGCCATTTTGGCTCGAGCTGAGGTCACTGTGGAAGAGAGCTGGACCAACATCCTACAGATGAGAGGAGAGTGTGTGTGTGTGTGCGCGGTGTGAAAAAAAGAGCTAGAATCGAGGCAGAAGGGGAGAGAGTCAGAGAGAAAGGGATGAATGAAGATGAATGAAGATGAAGACAAACAGCCAAAGATGACCAGAACAATGAATCAACAATGAGAGAGACAGAGAGCGAGACAGAGAGATCGACAGGGACAGAGAGAGAGCCAGACAGAGCGAGAGACAGAGACGGAGATCCACCAAGATGGCTCCTGCAGGGTTAGCTCCTGACTGATCAGACTGGTGGATGTACAGCAAACCTCAGAACAGGACCTCGTTGTCTCTGCCAAATAAAGCACCTTCAGGTCCCAGTGGGAGAGAGGGGCTATCATTACCAGCATTGTGCTGTGTCATTCTCTCCTGCCAAATAGGGATCTCTGGCGGTCCAGAGGGGAAGAGAGTTCTCATTATGACTGCATGGAAGGCTCATCCCTCACTGACAGAAGGGTTGAGGAGGGGGCCTCTTGGGTGTTTGAAGGTATGGTTGGGAGGCTGCGTGTGTGTGTGTGTGATCGCTCATGTTTGTGTTTTGGTTGTGCACGTGTTGGTCAGAACAATCTGCGTTGGCGACAGCAGGACGTTCTATGACCGCGTGAGGCTCCCAGGTCCAGGAGACCACCTCAGGGACACGGGGAATAAGTTTTAAGAACAACAAGGTGTGCGTTTGGTTTGGAATGCAGCCATGGCTCCGGCGAGTGGGCTCCGTTCCAAACGGAGCGCGGCTGAGGTAGGCGAGTCTACGCCCCCGCATCCATCACTCCTCCCTGGAGAGGAGGGTTTTCCCCCCGCTCACCCTCACACCATCATCCGTCCAGCGGAGGGGATTCCCCCGCTATGCTCCGCCCCCTACAACAAACTAAACGTATGAAGACCAGACTGAGAGTTGATGGTGTTATGGTCCTGCAGATTGGCAGGCCAGTCTGCTCGGTCATGCTCGTATCATGCACGTCTGACGGTGAATGAGACCCCTGCTGATATCCTACTGAGAGGTGGGAGACGAGAGACTGGGAGAACCGCGGCTACAACGCACGCGATTAGGGGCCACCGCAAAGCATTGTGGATCTTCTCCGTCTAGAATTTTTCAGCATGGAAAGGGGGGAGGCCCTCCCCCTCTCTCTGGGAGAGGGGAGGGAGAGAGATGGAGAAAGAGAGAGATGGAGAAAGAGAGAGATGGAGAAAGAGAGAGATGGAGAAAGAGAGAGATGGAGAAAGAGAGAGATGGAGAAAGAGAGAGATGGAGAAAGAGAGAGATGAATAAGTATGGTGAATAGAAGTCACTTTTCATTAGGGTGACAGGCCGTTGATTAGATTTGTGACTTTGACAAGCTAATTGACGGTTTGGTGAAGGCAAACCCTTAATCACTGCTCCCCGGTCCTCTGCCTTGCTCCAGAACAGATTGTTCACGAGTGATGTCAATGTAATGAAGAGTATTAGAATGCATCGTAGAGGGGGGGGGGTCTGGTCCTGGTTGGGGGTGACATGGTGAAGGGTTTAAGGGGATGAGAGAAAGCTACAATATGCTGCTGTTCTGGTCGCCAGGCGTGTGTACAGGAGGGGTGCCGCCCCGGAGGATAAATCTAGCGGCAGGGTTGGCTCGGGAGAGCTGGGAGACAGGGACAGCTTTCTGTGGTTTAACAGGCTGGATGCTACACATCAATATGCTCCTCCTGTTCTCCTGAGCATCGCTGACCCTTGTTTTGACTTACGAGATAAGCTAACGTGAGTCACGGTGACGGCTGTCCTGGACGTGCGCGTGAAGACCCGATGCGTGTTAAGAACAACAAGGTGTGCGTTTGGTTTGGAATGCAGCCATGGCTCCGGCGAGTGGGCTCCGTTCCAAACGGAGCGCGGCTGAGGTAGGCGAGTCTACGCCCCCGCATCCATCACTCCTCCCTGGAGAGGAGGGTTTTCCCCCCGCTCACCCTCACACCATCATCCGTCCAGCGGAGGGGATTCCCCCGCTATGCTCCGCCCCCTAACCCTCCATCTCCAATCGCTCGCCATCTGTTCTGCCCGCTCGGTGTTTCGCATGGAGGGATAACCCTTATATCCATCACCCCTCACTCCCCCCCCCACAGCCCCTCAGGGAGACAAGAGGAGAAAGGGGGGGTTACTATTCTCCTCTCAAGTCTCTCCCACACCTCCCTCTCCCCCTTACACCAAAATCCTTCCATCCCTCCCTCCATCCCTCCCTCCATCCCTCCCTCCATCCCTCCCTCCCTCCCTCCCTCCCTCCATCCATCCCTCCCTCCCTCCCTCCCTCCCTCCATCCCTCCTCCATCCCTCCCTCCCTCCACCCCTCCCTCCAGAGGAGGTCAGGACAGTGTACCGCCCACAGAGCGATACACACCAGTGTAGTGGAGGGGTTATGTGTGTGTGTTCATCTGTTCAGAGTCTGCATGATGGCTGGGCAGAGGCTCTCTGGCTCCCAGGGGCAGACACACGTCTGGTGTCTCTGCGGCCACAAACTATGGCAGGACGATCCCCCCTCCTCTGCTGAGGGCCCAGAGAAGGCTGAGCGTGGAAAGACGATCTCCATTCAAGCAGTTACTTGGTTCTGTAGAGCTGTGTGTGTACTGACTGGACATAAATGTTAAAGGAGGAGTGATACATCCTGGCAGGGGCCGGCTCACCTGGGTGATGCGAGGGTGGGTGCACCTGGGGTTGTGTTTGGGCCACTGGCTCTCTGGGTGGGGGCAGTGCTGCTTGAGGGTGCAGCGGCTCTCTCCCTTGCACCACACACAGCCGTACTGGGGGTTGGCCTTCAGACACAGGCCACAGCTGCCACGCTGGGCCGCACACTTGTACAGGTGGACTGGAGGAGAGGGAGGAGGGCGGAGGAGAGGGAGAGAGGTAGGTTAGTGAGGCTTTAATGAGGCACCTTTTTCAGTTTAACTTGAAACATTTCTTTCCATGCAGATGGACTAGCATGGAAAGGACACAGTTATTGTTTTCTAAAAACGATCGGTTTTCCCAGTAATCATCATATTCTTGGATATTTAAAACCGTACCTCTGTTGATGTCTATTTTGGGCCTTCCTCGATATCTTTCTCTCTCATGTAATGTATCAATTCTCAATCCCTCCCTTGTCTTCTTTCTCTATTCATCCCTCTCTCTCTCTTTATCCCTATCTCCATCCCATCCCTCTCTCACCATCAACCCCCTCTCTCCCTCCATCGCTCCCCCTCCCTCCCTCCCTCCCTCCCTCCCTCCCAGCTGCTTCTTGCCTCTGCTCACCCTCTACATTATCATCTCATCTCCATGGAAACCGTCCAGGCATTTGCTTTTTAATTGCTATTACATGCGTGTGATCTGTTCATTAAGTGCTGAGCCGGACCAGCCCACTCGGCCCGCTCCAGGGGGGTCTCAGTGGTGCGTGCTCTCTCTCTCCCACCACTTTCCAAAGTCTCTTTATCTTTCCCAGACACACGTACACTGTTAAACCCCCCCCCTCAAACCCACCCGAACTCCACATCAGTACGGAACCACTGACTGACCAGGGGTTGAGCAAGCTGGGCTTGCAGTCCAAACTAGGAACACTTAAGACTCCCTCACACACAAACAGGCTTAGCAGGAGATATCAGCGGTGATAGGGAGGTGTGAACATAACAAGCTGGACAGGGGGACGAGAGAGAGAGAGAGAGAGAGAGAGAGAGAGAGAGAGAGAGAGAGAGAGAGAGACGAGGCAGCAGAGGGGGAAGAGGAAGAGAATCCAAGATAAGAGGTGAGAAGCTAACGAGGTGTTGAGAAAGAGGCAGAGAGAGAGAGAGAGGGGCGAGAGAGACATAGAGAAACAGAGAGAGAGAGAGGGGGGGAGAGAGAGAAAAACAGAGAAGGGGAAGAGAGAGAGTTGGGTGGAGAAACAAATAGAGGGGGTTGAGGGGAAGGTAGAGAGAGAGACAGAGAGAGTTGAGGGGAGAGAAAGAGTTAGAGAGGAGAGAGAGAAGGGGGAGACAGAGAGACACAGAAACAGAGAGATATTAGAGGAGAGACAGAGACAGAAACAGAGAGATATTAGAGGAGAAACAGAGAGAGAAACAGAGAGATATTAGAGGAGAAACAGAGAGAGAAACAGAGAGATATTAGAGGAGAAACAGAGAGAGAAACAGAGAGATATTAGAGGAGAGTGACATAAACAGAGATATTAGAGGAGGGGTAAAGTTACCCAGGAGGCTCCTCAGTCTCCTGCACCAGGGGGACGGAGCCTTGCACCGCCCGCCAGTTGCCATGGAGACCGTCTCCAAGGGCAACGGTGGTGAGGCAACGGCGATGTACGTGTGTGTGTGTGTTAATACGGGTCTGTGCGTGTAGGTTTGTTTGTGTGGGTGTTAGTTCGTAGAGTTGTGCATGTTAAAGAGTATGTTATGGAGAGGTGTGTGTGTGTGCGAGAAACTGCATGAGTGCATGACTGACTGTGTGTGTGTGAGACTGTGTGTGTGTGTGTGAGAGAGCTCACCTTTGTTCTCGGCAGGGTTGTCGATGCTGAAGTCTCCGTTCCAGACGACAGTCAGGTCCACCGGCAGGCTGCTCATGTCCATCCCATCATACGAGTACTGTTGCCACGGAAACCAAAACACAGGAAGACGCGCGAGAGTGAGAAAGTCCACGTTTAGTCACAACATCACCTGTTGCTGTGGCAGGAGTCACAACATCACCTGATAAGGCGTCCTAGTGCGTCCTGCGTTTGTGTGCAGGTGAACGAAATAAGCGTGAGTGTGTAAGCATGTTTGTGTGCGTGAGTGTGTAAGCATGTTTGTGTGAGTGAGTGTGTAACCATGTTTGTTTGTATGAGTGTGTAAGCATGTTTGTGTGCGTGAGTGTGTAAGCATGTTTGTGTGTGTGAGTGTGTAAGCATGTTTGTGTGTAAGCATGTTTGCGTGAGTGAGTGTGTAAGCATGTTTGTGTGTATGAGTGTGTAAGCATGTTTGCGTGAGTGAGTGTGTAAACATGTTTGTGTGAGTGAGTGTGTAAGCATGTTTGTGTGAGTGAGTGTGTAAGCATGTTTGAGTGAGTGAGTGTGTAAGCATGTTTGTTTGCGGAAGTGTGTAAGCATGTTTGTGTGAGTGAGTGTGTAAGCATGTTTGCATGAGTGAGTGTGTAAGCAAGTTTGCGTGAGTGAGTGTGTAAGCATGTTTGTGTGAGTGAGTGTGTAAGCATGTTTGTGTGAGTGAGTGTGTAAGCATGTTTGTGTGAGTGAGTGTGTAAGCATGTTTGTGTGAGTGTGTAAGCATGTTTGCGTGCGTAAGTGTGTAAGCATGTTTGCGTGCGTAAGTGTGTAAGCATGTTTGCGTGAGTGAGTGTGTAAGCATGTTTGCGTGAGTGAGTGTGTATGCGTGTGGGTAGGTGTGTGTGTATGCGTGTGGGTAGGTGTGTGTGTGGGTAGGTGTGTGTGTGTGTGTATGCGTGTGTATACCCGGGCACCAGACTCACCGACGTGTTCTGACACTGCACGCTGGAGCTGTTGAAGCGCAGGGCGGGCACCCTCTGCTCCACCCCCTGGATGGTGAGCAGGCACTCGTAGCCCCGCTGGCCCGATTGGGGCTGAGGAAGGTTCTGGGCCCTCAGCGTGATGGGCTTCACCACCCCGACAGGGACCAGGATCTCCTCCACCGGCAGCAACTGAGGGCACTCCTGCAACAGGCGCACCGAGAGCTGGTCAGGAGGACCAAAAACCACAGAGCGAGGGGAGAGTTTACTTCCTCCGCACGGTTGGTGTTAGCATTAGCATCTGCATTAGCATCAGTATCTGCACTAGCAATAGCCTCTGCATTAGCATCCTTATTATCATAAGCAGCAATGAGTTAGCTTTGCTGATATTCATTCAGTGTTAATGGATATATGTGCCCACTGACACCACTTTCATGGAGTTTATTAGAACCAATAGGGATTTCTAATGTACACAGCAGAGAGCAAGGAGGGTCATCCACTCTGTCACACAGTGAAAAGAGGAACATGGGCATTTAGGGCTAACTGTGACATAATAAGAAGGACATTGACTTGCATTAGTAGCAGAGTAGACTGCTTGGCTTTGCAAATTAACCACTAGTTGGTATTTATTAGTATCTAATTGTTTTGCGGTAGTGGCTGACTAAAAATACTGCTTCGATGACAACAAGTGATGAGCTGATGGAGGAAGAGCTGATGGAGGAAGGGGTGGAGGTGAGGTGTTGCGTATTAATGATGAAGGCACAGTATTTACTAGTGCATTACTGGTCCTATCTCAGGGAAAACTTGTTCCTTTAAGCCTTTTATGAGACAGTCCCTCCAGTCTGCAGGAGAGAGAATATGGAATGTGGTAGACAGAGACAGAGATAGTGAGACAGAGAGAGAAAAGCAACAGTTAAGAGTGAGAGAATGAACAAATATTGGAAAAGAGAGAGGAAAAAAAAAGTGGATTGCGCGCAAGAAAAGCAGAGCGCTTTATCGAGACACACAGAGAAAAAAAGAGAGAGAGAGAGAAAGAGAGACACACAGAGAGAGCGAGAGAGAGAGAGAGAGAGAGAGAGAGAGAGAGAGAGAGAGAGAGAGAGAGAGAGAGAGAGAGAGAGAGAGAGAGAGAGAGAGAGAGAGAGAGAGAGAGAGAGAGAGAGCAGATAAGGTGTCCTTTAGTTCCTGGAGTGGAGGAGTGAGGGAGGCGTGTTTGAGAAGGAGTCTGCCATGTTCGGGTGATAAGACTTATTTGAAGTTCATTAAAAAGACACTTGATTGGGTTAGGGCTGCATGACTGCCTGGGCTCGCCTGTGCACCGTTTCTTCCAAACTATTTCAAAAGTCATTATAGATAAATGACAGTGCTGCATGCACGTGAGGGGGGAAGAGGGGCGCACATGTTCCCCCCCTGACCCGCTGGAAGGTGGAGTCCTCAGGAGGAACACGTCTCTGGGACGAGCGACTGGTGGGGACACGGGAGGGTATTGATGGGATTTCCGCGAACATGAAACAATGAGAACTATTTGATCTAACAATCAAATCACACACACACACACACACACACACACACACACACACACACACACACACACACACTCCCTCTGGAGTCATCTGTCATTGTGACAAGAAGCTAGGCAGATGGAAATCTTTGAATTTCAGATTTCACTCCCCCCCCCCCCCACACAAATATTTCACATCCAGCCTACGTCAAAACACATACACACACATCTCCCCTCTCACACACACAAAACAGAATCCCCTTCCATACAAACACACACACACGTTTATTACAGTTAAGTATTAAAGCGTCAGCATAGAAATGTGTATCTTCCCAGGAGATCATTTTACATTACATTTACATTTAGTCATTTAGCAGACGCTCTTATCCAGAGCGACTTACAGTAAGTACAGGGACATTCTCCCCGAGGCAAGTAGGGTGAAGTGCCTTGCCCAAGGACACAACGTCATTTGACACGGCCGGAATCGAACTGGCAACCTTCAGATTACTAACCCGCTTCCCTAACCGCTCAGCCACCTGACTCCCACTGCCGAGGGCCTCCCTCCCTCCCCCCCTCCCCCCCCCACACACACCCATCCCCGCCCAGTAACACCTGGGTGTCCCAAGACGGTAGCGAGCCCAAGTGGACCCTTAGTGGTGTGCACAGTCGTATATCCTGGCAGGCAGCCTCCCATCTCTAGATTTATACGTTAAGCTGATATACTGTCTACTGGTTTATCACCCCCCATCTGAGTGATAAACAAGGGAATGGAGGGATCTCCTGTGATGACCACACACACACACACAGTACACACTCACAGATTCAGTACACACACACACACACACACACACACAAACAAACACAGAACACACACACAACTGTCTAAGAATGAGTCACTTCCATACATATGAAACACACCCAAACAGTGTCTGAGAGGGAAGCATGCAGACACTGAGCTGTCGTCAAGTCATCAAGCTGTGCCCTTGAACTTTCCAGGCGGGTATTCAGATAGAGCGACTCTGGCTGTCATCCTGTCTGGGAAGAACACTGCACAATCATGAGTCACACTCAATTACCTCTGCTGTTTAACTGAGGCCTGTGTGTCTCTCTGTGTGTCTCTCTGTGTGTCTCTCTGTGTGTCTCTCTGTGTGTCTCTCTGTGTGTCTCTCTGTGTGTCTCTCTGTGTGTCTCTCTGTGTGTCCTTCTCTGTCTCTCTCTGTCTCTCTCTGTCTCTCTCTGTCTCTCTCTGTCTCTCTCTGTCTCTCTCTGTCTCTGTTGTTCTCTCTCCAGTGGCTCTTTCTTTACCTCTCTTAATCCCTCTCGCTTCCTCTTTTACACCCCCTCCCCCCCTCTCTCTCTTCCTGTACCTGGGGAGAGACTTGGATCTGGTCACAATCAGCAAACGACCCTGGTAATGACAGTGATGAAAGAGACGAGAGATAGAGAGCGGCGGGGAGAGGTAGGGAGCGAGCAAGGGTGCGTGATGGTAAGAGAGAAAGACAGGCAGAGAGAGTTGCGAGAGGGAGAGGAGATGGCCAGGTCCATTATTAGAGCAGTATAATAGCAATGTGTGAAGGTGAGGAGAATCTTAGTCCCTGAGACACACACACACTCTCTCTCTCTGACACACACACACACACCTGGCGCGATTAGTAAGGCAGGCCAGTGTTTTATTATCCGTCAGATAGCCCCGGGCAAAGACACTCTCTCTCTCTCTCTCTCTCTCTCTCTCCCTCTCTCTCCCTGTCTTCCCTGTTCATCTCTCTTTTCCGCTCTACTTTCCTTCTTACCCTTCTCCATCTCTCCTGTCTTAGACTCATGACCCAGCTCTCTATCCCTTCATCCCTCACTTCCTTCCTCCCTCCCTCCTTCATCTTTATCTTGTTCCTTCTCTCCCCCTCCCTCTCTCTTTTCATTTCTACACCCAAGTCCTTGTTTTCCGGCACACTTCTTGTCATTTACATGACTGTTTTCCATTGTGTGTACTCCTTTCCATCCTCCTCACTCAGAGTCGGTATATGACTCACTGATGTGAATACACTCTGAACTCTCTGTCTGGATTCTGCAAAGGTTGCTGTCAATCATTATGACCAGCGCCAATTACCAGTGCCAATTACCTCTGCTTAATACTGTCTAGGTAGATGACCTGATCGATGAGGAGCTGGGTAACTCTCTCTCGACACGGGACCGCCCGCCCGCCG
>NC_085034.1:1939180-1951547 GCF_963692335.1 Osmerus eperlanus | reverse complement strand
TGGCGATGTGGAGTCAAGAAAATAAGAAATCTCATCTCCTTCAACACTTCAAGGCATTCAACCGGCCCAAATACCACACACACACACACTCTCTCTCTTTCACACGCACACACAGTCGTATCAGTTCTTTTTAACCCCATGTTAATCCGAGTCTTCTGTCTGTCTCTCCTGTGAGTGGGTTTCGGCGTGATGGACGTTTTCTATCAAAGCGGAATCGTAGCTCGGAGGCAGAGGGACATTTAAATGTCTGCCGCGTTCGATACAGGCTGGGCTCCTCTCCAACATAACTAAAGGTAATATTCCCCCTCGGGCAGCTTCAGAGCTAAAGACCAGGAGGACTCTCTGAAGACCTTCACCCTATGAAGTACCCTGGAAAATGTCATTATGAGAATATTGACATATGACCAAAATGTATGGTGTGAGTATACTCCATCCAGTATGACCATCTTGATGTTCAACTTGACAACTCCCTCTCTTCTCCCCCCCCTCCCTCTCTCCCTCTCTCCCACCCTCCCTCTCTCCCTCTCTCCCACCCTCCCTCTCTCCCTCTCTCCCCCTCTCTCTCCCCCTCTCTCCCTCTCTCTCCCTCTCTCTCCCTCTCCCCCTCTCCCCCTCTCATAATTACTCCCCTCTGCTATCCTTCCACCTCCCCTCTCTCCTCTAAAGCGCTTCACAACCCTCCCTCCATCCATCTCTTTCCCTTCCGCCTCTCTCTTTCCATCCCTCCATTCTGTGATACCTCTCCTCCCCTCCATCCCATCATCTCTCCCTCGTGTGCCAACTCCTCCATTCTGTAACCCTCTCCTCCTCCCCTGAACCCATGCTTATCTCTCTCCTCCCATCCCTACCTTGGAGTTCTCCACTCTTGCTGTAGAGTTCTCTCCTCTGCTCTCGGAGGTAGGCACTCATGCTGATGGCGTGAGACGACGACTCAAACCTGGAACACACACAAGGCCAGTCAGGATAACACACACACACACACACACACAAAGCCAGTCAGGATAACACACACACAAGGCCAGTCAGGATAACAGACACACACACGAGGCCAGGCAGGATAACACACACACATTTTACCATCACTTATTTTGGGTGGTATTGTGTTCAGGTGTGGTTGGGTGCAGGTGTGGGGTAGTGTTGGGTGCAGGTGTGGGGTAGTGTTGGGTGCAGGTGTGGGGTAGTGTTGGGTGCAGGTGTGGGGTAGTGTTGGGTGCAGGTGGGGTAGTGTTGGGTGCAGGTGGGGGTAGTGTTGGGTGCAGGTGTGGGGTAGTGTTGGGTGCAGGTGGGTAGTGTTGGGTGCAGGTGTGGGGTAGTGTTGGGTGCAGGTGTGGGGTAGTGTTGGGTGCAGGTGTGGGGTAGTGTTGGGTGCAGGTGGGGTAGTGTTGGGTGCAGGTGTGGGGTAGTGTTGGGTGCAGGTGTGGGGTAGTGTTGGGTGCAGGTGTGGGTAGTGTTGGGTGCAGGTGTGGGGTAGTGTTGGGTGCAGGTGTGGGTAGTGTTGGGTGCAGGTGGGGTAGTGTTGGGTGCAGGTGTGGGTAGTGTTGGGTGCAGGTGGGGTAGTGTTGGGTGCAGGTGTGGGGTAGTGTTGGGTGCAGGTGTGGGGTAGTGTTGGGTGCAGGTGTGGGGTAGTGTTGGGTGCAGGTGGGGTAGTGTTGGGTGCAGGTGTGGGGTAGTGTTGGGTGCAGGTGTGGGGTAGTGTTGGGTGCAGGTGTGGGGTAGTGTTGGGTGCAGGTGTGGGGTAGTGTTGGGTGCAGGTGTGGGGTAGTGTTGGGTGCAGGTGTGGGGTAGTGTTGGGTGCAGGTGGGTAGTGTTGGGTGCAGGTGTGGGGTAGTGTTGGGTGCAGGTGGGTAGTGTTGGGTGCAGGTGTGGGGTAGTGTTGGGTGCAGGTGTGGGGTAGTGTTGGGTGCAGGTGTGGGGTAGTGTTGGGTGCAGGTGTGGGGTAGTGTTGGGTGCAGGTGTGGGGTAGTGTTGGGTGCAGGTGTGGGTAGTGTTGGGTGCAGGTGTGGGGTAGTGTTGGGTGCAGGTGTGGGTAGTGTTGGGTGCAGGTGTGGGGTAGTGTTGGGTGCAGGTGTGGGGTAGTGTTGGGTGCAGGTGGGGTAGTGTTGGGTGCAGGTGTGGGGTAGTGTTGGGTGCAGGTGGGGTAGTGTTGGGTGCAGGTGTGGGGTAGTGTTGGGTGCAGGTGTGGGGTAGTGTTGGGTGCAGGTGTGGGGTAGTGTTGGGTGCAGGTGTGGGGTAGTGTTGGGTGCAGGTGTGGGTAGTGTTGGGTGCAGGTGTGGGGTAGTGTTGGGTGCAGGTGGGGTAGTGTTGGGTGCAGGTGGGGGGTAGTGTTGGGTGCAGGTGTGGGGTAGTGTTGGGTGCAGGTGTGGGTAGTGTTGGGTGCAGGTGTGGGTAGTGTTGGGTGCAGGTGTGGGGTAGTGTTGGGTGCAGGTGGGGTAGTGTTGGGTGCAGGTGTGGGGTAGTGTTGGGTGCAGGTGTGGGGTAGTGTTGGGTGCAGGTGTGGGGTAGTGTTGGGTGCAGGTGTGGGGTAGTGTTGGGTGCAGGTGTGGGGTAGTGTTGGGTGCAGGTGGGGTAGTGTTGGGTGCAGGTGGGGTAGTGTTGGGTGCAGGTGTGGGGTAGTGTTGGGTGCAGGTGGGGTAGTGTTGGGTGCAGGTGTGGGGTAGTGTTGGGTGCAGGTGGGGTAGTGTTGGGTGCAGGTGTGGGGTAGTGTTGGGTGCAGGTGGGGTAGTGTTGGGTGCAGGTGTGGGGTAGTGTTGGGTGCAGGTGTGGGGTAGTGTTGGGTGCAGGTGTGGGGTAGTGTTGGGTGCAGGTGGGGTAGTGTTGGGTGCAGGTGTGGGGTAGTGTTGGGTGCAGGTGTGGGGTAGTGTTGGGTGCAGGTGTGGGGTAGTGTTGGGTGCAGGTGTGGGGTAGTGTTGGGTGCAGGTGTGGGGTAGTGTTGGGTGCAGGTGTGTGAACCAGGCAGACAGACCGCGCTGTCAGGAAGCTCTGACAGGAAGCTCAAGGTCAGAGTGGAGCGATGGAGGGAGAGGAGGAGAGGAAACACACAGAGAGAAGAGAGGAAGAGAGAAGCTATGGAATGTTGCATACTCTCAAGGTAGTGTTGGGTATCTTACTTGAACAGAGACTGCTTGGGCCGTTGAGGTTTCTTCTTGGCGAAGAAGGCGGCGAACTCGCTCCCGGTGCTGGTGTAGGACAGCTGGGCGGAGGCCTCGGTGGAGCTGCGAGTGTTCTTCACGTCCAGATAGTCCATCAGCAGAACCTGCAGAACACAGAAGGACTCTGTGAGGACTCCTGGAACCTCCTGGAACCTCCTGGAACCTCCTGGAACCTCCTGGAACCTCCTGGAACCTCCCGGAAGCTTCTGGAACCTCCCGGAAGCTTCTGGAAGGTTCATAACTGTAACATAACATAAACCTACGGCTTTGAAATGATCAAAAGACATCTCACAGTAGCTGTTATTAACTATGGATGTGAAACGGGGAGTCATCCGATTCGATTTGACACCAGTACGAGTTTACAAAGATAACTCCAAATGGGACGCGCAGCGACAACACAGAAGGTAGGCACGGCGTTACGCAACATGTCACCGTTTTAACAAAACAACAAACAGAGCCATCTGTTATTAGCAGGACTACATTACGGTGGATTGTCACATGACGCTGATGAGCTCAGGCCCTCAGCGAAGCCACACTTCTCCAGACCTGACACGCTGCCTACAGGCTCAGATCCGTCTGAGTGATTCATGTACAGCTCCATCACAGTCGCATCAAAGTTCATGCATTCCTAATCGAGATCTAACAATAACCCACGAACGACATACTCAAAACTCTGACGCGACTGCCAAAGTTAACTTTCTCCATTCTCTACCTCTCAATCTCTCTCATTGTGGGAATACATATGTTCTAAATTGGCTCCCCATTTCTAATAGCTTCATAATTTACAGGGTCATTTGGCCTCCGTGGTTCTAATTCTGACCAGCGTGTGAGTGTGTGAGAGTGTGTGTGTGTGTGTGTGTGTGTGAGTGTGCGTGTGTATCTGCTCAAAGTGGGGTGAGAGTAATGGCTGAGCAGATGGAAATCCAGCCGACCCCTAATGATGATGTCATTAAAGCTGCAGAGAAGACCCCAGTCACTGAGGAGGGAAGCCAGCACACACACACACACACAATGTTCACACACACACAATGTTCACACACACAATGTTCACACATATAAAATTCAATATAGGTGCATATTTAGTGTTGACCAAATGTTGAATTCTACCCCCCCCCCCCCACCACACACACACACACACACACACACACACACACACACACACACACACACACACACACACACACACACACACACACACACACACACACACACACACACACACACACACACACACACACACACACACACACACACACACACACACACACACACACACACACACACACACACACACTGCAGAGACAGCAGAAAGCCCATGGGCCTGGCGAGTGTGGCGCTGTTGCTAATCGTATCAGTGTATTAACTACTAATGATGGTGTGATGGAGGCCAGGCCAGCGAGCACAGCAGCCACAGGACCTAATGAAACACCAGCGCTCTGCTGATGAAGGGCTCCCACCACACTGGAATTACATTAGTCCACAGAGAGAGAGAGAGAGATCTGGAGGCAATTAAGCACCCGGATAAGTAGAGGACAAGGGAGGAGAGAGAGAGTGGATGGAAGAGAGACGGGGGGGAGACAGGAGGGGAGACAGGTGAGCAGAGGAAGACAGAATATGCAGAAGATTTAAGTTTGCTGTGTGTGTGTGTGTTTGTGAGAGTGTGAGTGTGTGTGTCTGTCCGAGCACGTGTTACTGAACAAGCAGGAAGTCTATCACCACACCAGTCAAGGACATTACATCTAATTAAAATCACCTTTATTCCAGCAACAGGCCGTCTTATTCCAGTGTTTCCTGTCCTGAGTTGTATCAGATCTTATTAATGTCACCTTTAGGTGGGCAGACGGCTCCTTAAGAGCACCAGGCTCAGAGACGCCCTGTCTGTTGTATGAAAGAGAGGAGGGAGAGAGACAGAGACGGAGGGAATTAGAGAGAGACAGAGAGAGAGAGGTTCCTCTCTGTCAGGGTTCAGGGATGATGAACAGCAGCATTATCACAGCTGCCAAAACAAAGAGTGCTCTGTGTCACACCTAGAGCCCAGCACTGTAGCAGACCCCCCCCCCCCCCACACACACACACACACAAACACCCTCTCCCTCCCTCCCTCTCTTCCACCCACACAGTTCTCATGAAAAGAGACCCCAGCCAGGTGAAAGTGAGACAAAGGGCTGCCCTAAGACAGCTCCTCACATGCCATGTCAACACGCACTCTGACAGCAGCATAATACATTTAGTCATTTTCATTTAGTCATTTACCCGGCCTCACACCGCGCCTCAGAATCACCGCTCCCCAACGCTTCTGAATGGGGATCTCTGACACAAAAGAATGACCCGCTCTTTCGTGTCTCGAAATCTCTGTCATTAACGATTCCTCACAAACACCTTTGGCGAGGAGAGATGACCAAGCCCAGCCATCTGAAGATAAAGCCAGCGGGTCCTGCCGAATGATCCGACTCCCCGCGTCAGTCAAATTAGCTTAGCCACGTAGCGTATGTAGCTGAGGATATATACAATGCTACAGTTGGTAGGCCTGCCTCTGATGAGACCCGGCAGCTAACATGGTCCATGTTTCAGGTTGCCTTTCTGTCGCTGCAGGCCATCTGCTGTAGCGGCTAACAGGGATGACACAAGTAGCCTAGCAACTAACAGGTATGACACAGGTAGCTTAGCAGCTAACAGGTATGACACAGGTAGCCTAGCGGCTAACAGGTATGACACAGGTAGCTTAGCGGCTAACAGGTATGACACAGGTAGCCTAGCGGCTAACAGGTATGACACAGGTAGCCTAGCGGCTAACAGGGATGACACAGGTAGCCTAGCGGCTAACAGGGATGACACAGGTAGCCTAGCGGCTAACAAGGATGACACAGGTAGCCTAGCGGCTAACAGGGATGACACAGGTAGCCTAGCGGCTAACAGGGATGACACAGGTAGCCTAGCGGCTAACAGGTATGACACAGGTAGCCTAGTGGCTAACAGGGATGACAGGGTTCCATTGCAGGGAGGCTGGGGCTGGGGTTAGTCTCTGATGACCCCTGGATAACAGGCACCATGGGAAGGGCCCAGATTGGCCCAGTGAACACCCACATGGGATTGTCACAATCAGAGGCTGTGACCTTCACAGGCTGGCTGGTGGACTGGCTGGCTGGTTGAACTGCTAGCTGGCTGGCTGGATCCAAGGAAGATCCTGGTCAGAGGGGAGGTAGAGGAAGTCCTGTGATGGATGGAAATGGCTGTTCACACCAGATAACTGAGCCAACACTCACACACTCCGGCTGTGTGTGAGTGTGACTTGAAATATGCTTCAACAGTCCTTGCTCTACTATGCTCTTCTCAGCACCTGCAACACTTGAGTGACTTGGGCCTCCTCCCAGGTCCTGCTCACAGTCCTGGACTGTGGTTAGTCTCTCCTGCCCAGGAGAGAGCTTCGATGGCTGGCTGCCATCAGACTCCATCACCAGCAGGCAGCAGAGCCAGCCTAGAGCCTGGGCAGAGTAGGGCGTATCCGGTCTAACGAACAGGATGTGGCCTCTCCATTAGCCCTGCTTGGCCCCGGACCAACATGTCTAATTAATGAAGACAGACACTGATGGGGCTCCAGGTGAAAACCTGTGTTTCTGATGACTTATTAAGGAAATTAAGTGGAATAAACGTTGTGTGTCCCCCCCCGTCCCACCCTCTTTTTCCTGTTCCTTTGTGAGGCTGCAGTGGTAGAGGTTTCAGCTGTCTGGCTTGAGTGTCTCACAACTTGTGGTCTCCGTTTTTTATATATATTTTTTATCGGTTTTGCTATTTCTGAAAGAAACCTTATTGACAGGCGCCCATACCACTCATTGACAGGTGCCTCTGGAGTTATCTTGCTAGTCGAAGCCCACGGAATGACCTTGGAAATCAAACAGGTTTGTTGTTCCATTGATCTGGTTCTTCTGGAAACTTCCATCACCTTCAAAAGGTTCTAAGGCCAAGCTTCGCCCACGACAGTCCCACTGGACTGGACCACTGCGAGGCCGACAGGGGTGTCGGGCCATACCACTCCTCCTCGGTGAAGACATTCTATTGACAAGCAGCCAGCAACACGGCTCCGTCCAGAGAAAGAGAGAGAAAATTAAAGTCTGAGTGTAAAAGAATGAATACTCATCCATCAGCAGAATCTCTGACCATGGTTACGAGATTCCGTGGTTACGAGAAAAACAGCAGCTTTCGTAACACTCGCCAACCAGTGACAGCAGGCGGTGGCGGTTATTCAACAGTATCGATATGCCGGATTGCGCGGCGCTCCAGTGATATGTAAATATGACACAGGGACGGGGAGATTAATACGTTGGGGCAAATGGCCCCAGCCTTGTCTTCTCTTCACATCTCATTAAAAGCAGATGATTGTCTCCTGGCTTGACCCTGGCAGCTCAATCCTCCTGCTTCTCCCTGACGGAAGGAGATGACGACCTGCATATCGGAGGCCTTGTGTGGAGTTATGTATTTATATCTTTTTATGGCTTTTTATGGCTCCCTCTTTATGGAAAAGAGGGAGAGAGGGAGAGAGGAAGAGATAGAGAGAGAGAGAAATAGAGGAAGAGAAAGGGGGGGAAAGAGAGCCATAAGATGAACTCTGTTGTGTCAGCAAAGATTTCTGTCCGTGTGAAGTGCTGAACACCTCAGCCAACAGCAGGTCTGCACCCCCCCATTCCCCCGCGCCTCCAGCAGGCTCTTCTCCCTTGACCAGAGATGCTATCCGTCGCTACATTACCACATTTGTCTTGACTTGTTTACGGTGAACCGCTGAACGGCTTCCAGGCAGTTTCTCATCGAGATAGGGCTTGTTTGGGAAGCAGATAACCACAACATCCATCTTGAGGGGCGCTTGCCCCAAAACTTCCCTCTGCCGACGACGCTCATTAAAACCGTTATCTGCACTCCGGTCACACCGCGCACCGGGGCTGCGTCCACGGCCGTCACCGTGACGACACGCCATGGCAGAATGCACAAGCGGGTCGCGCTAATTAACAAACCAAGACGCCTTCGGAGGTCAAAGGGGGGAGAGTGTTGATATCACGTTGACAAGCCATGCCAAAGATAGGCCCCCTTATGTATAATACTGTGTCTCAAATGATCTCCACTCTCAAACTGCCTGATGCTAAAAGGTTGTGTACTTCTCTTCTCTGGCTTCAGTAGGCTTCGAGGACGAGGCACGTAACGCAATTTCACTGATGTTTTTCATTAAATCGGTTTAGTTACTTTTAGCTACATCAAAACTGAAGTTGTTGGAGTGGATGAGAGTTTTACATAAATGGCGGTGGTGATTTACTGGACAGACAAGCATATCCATTGTAATTGGATCTAGACAACGTTTTTAAAAGCTTTGGAGTGCTTCTAACCGTGGGACGGTTCATGATGGATCAGGGGAAAATAACCGTTGTCGAAAAAGAAGTAAACATTTTGAATACCCCTGCCTGAAAATACAGACTTTGTGCCAGAAATCAATACTCACACCCTCTTTGGGGAAAGCGTTTGAAACCATATTGGTGGAGGTGGGGGGGGGGGGAATCTCCACTTCCTAACCCTGAGAGTAATACTGACGGCAGCAAGCTGCTGGTTTGGTGTTCCGGTCGATACCTCCCAAGACTGGGCACGCAGCGGGAAGGGAGAAGCAGAGCTACATGGATCTAGACTTTCAGAGGAGGGCTGTTAACCTCCTCTCCGGCCTCGCGGGGCACTCCGGCCGGGCGCCGTGCTAACCGTGCAGAGCGGGAGCCCAGTGGCGGTGTCCGTGTAACTGCGAGGCCATCGTGTTCCTGTCGGCACCGCTCTCCGTCTCGCGTCATGTCGAGCAGAAAGGTCGCCCGGCTTCCGCGCTCCTCCACCTAGAGGCTGCAGGCGGGGGGGAGATGGGATCAACCAAGACCGGAGTCCAAGAGACGGGGACTCTTAATAACATGTTGCCACAAGGGAGGAAAGTTCGGAAGTAGACTATGGAATTGTTGTGGTTTTTTTAAACCCTGCCCTGATCCACACACACACGCACGCACACACACACACACACACACGCACACACTTCTGTGCCAGCTGTAAGATTGAGCCAAAAAGTCCTTACTTCCTCTGGAGGACCAGAATTGCATCATCCAGTCCTGGGAGAGAAGACTCACAAACCGCACTACACACACTACACACACACTACACACACACTACACACACACTACACACACTACACACACACTACACACACTACACACACACTACACACACACTACACACACTACACACACTACACACACTACACACACTACACACACTACACACACTACACACACACGTCACAAAGACACATGACTACCTGCCCTTAGCAAGCCCCCATGCGTACCAGAACATGGCTAGCATGTCCTAGTTTGAGGAGGGGGCAGGGGGCAGGGGCAGACTGCAGGCGGTCAGGGGTACTGCACCGCTGGACGACCTCTGGAGACGTCTCCATGACAGGAGGGAGGAAAGGTAGGCAGACAGCACGGAGCGCAGGAAGGAGAGGTTAGGGAGGGAAGGATGGAGAGAGACAGAGAGAGAGAGAGAAAAGAGAAACGCGTTAAAGAAAGGGGGAGGACAGAGAGAGAGAGAAGGGGGGATGAGGAAGGGGAAGATGGGCTTTCATAAAGATACGATCGTCCAGGAAATAATAGCATGAGTGAGTGAATAAGAAAGCCTCGTTTCCCATAATGAGTATTCTAATCAAGAGATTACATTATCTGGCATCGCGGCAGCGGGGGAGCGAGGGGCCCCTGGCAATAGGGTGCTGCTGGTGGCCGCATGCCGGAGAACAGCGTAATGCCTTCCATTACTGCAGAGGCACAGCATAGGGCTACACACTCACATAACCACTCCCTCCCTCCCATCATCCCTCCTATCATCCCTCCCTCCCTCCAGGTTTGGTTCTCAAACTTCTCCTTATCTTCACCTCCACAACCTCCACTGGTCAAATCAGCATCCATCTGTTATTCTGTCTATCCATCCATCCATCCCTCCATCCCTATGATCTAAAGAACAAAAAGCATTTGTTGTCTCTTTCTTACTCCATCTCTCTTCAATCTTTTATCACAAACTGGATAAAAACACATATTGAAGAAACTATAAAGCACATTCAATCAATGTCTTAGATTTGTGTGTTGGTGTGTGTGTGTGTTGGGGTGTGTGTGTGTGTTGGGGTGTGTGTGTGTTGGGGTGTGTGTGTGTGTTGGGGTGTGTGTGTGTTGGGGTGTGTGTGTGTCAGGTTTGTCCATCTTTAGAAAAGTTCAGGCTGCCTTAGCAACAGTGTCGTCGGCGCATTTCATTCAGAGTAGGTCTGATTAGAGGAGAGGGGGGAGGGCGGGAGGGAGACAGAGACACACAGAGAGAGAGAGAGAGAGAGAGAGAGAGAGAGAGAGAGAGAGAGAGAGAGAGAGAGAGAGAGAGAGAGAGAGAGAGAGAGAGAGAGAGACAGAGACAGAGAGAGAGAGACAGAGAGAGAGAGACAGAGAGAGAATAAGAAAATACATCTCCAAGGTCAAAGCCTGACTTTTGGCTGTCTGTGCTGATGGAGAGATGACAACCCTCTTAACTCCCCTCTCTCACCTCCTCCCCCTCCTCGCTCTCTCCCCTCCTCCCCTCTCCTCCTCCTCTCTCTCTTTCTCTCTCTCTTACAGAACAAAGGGACTGACCACAGACCCTGGAAGACATTGAATCAACACGAACCCCGCTGGAGAGAGACTGGAAAGGAACTAAGTGAATGGAGCTTCAGTTAAATAACAGAGACAAACCACCACATAACGATAGACACCAAAACTGCAACAAAGAGCAGCTGTCAACTTAACAAAATATGATATAGCAAATATTACAAAGTCTCTTTTAATTATTTCATCTTGATTTGATCTATTATTCCTTTAATCTTAAGTGAACTTTCCCTTTCTAGGCAGACACCGGAAGGAACAAACGACTGTTCCGCAACAGCAGCTCTGTAATCCAGCTCAATTCCTGATTCTACATGGAAACAGGGTGAAAGAATTGTGGAGACAACACCCTCTCAATATATATATATATATATATTTTTGCAAATATCAAGCTCAGCTTCTCTCACTCTCCATTCTTCTCCCTAAGTAGCAGGGAGCCCCTCGCCGTAAGTCTGCGTAGGTGGACAGCTTTCAGAGCAGGGAAGTGGAGAATGCAGAAGACTGATAAGGTAAAGCGGGTCTGGTAACATGGAAGAGGCAGAGCCTGAGGCTTCTGGCTGGAGAACAGCTAGTTAGATCCTGGGTGAGGGGCTCCCTGGGCGAGGGGCTCCCTGGGTGAGGGGCTCCCTGGGTGAGGGGCTCCCTGGGCGAGGGGCTCCCTGGGCGAGGGGCTCCCTGGGTGAGGGGCTCCCTGGGTGAGGGGCTCCCTGGGTGAGGGACTCCCTGGGTGAGGGGCTCCCTGGGCGAGGGGCTCCCTGGGCGAGGGGCTCCCTGGGTGAGGGGCTCCCTGGGCGAGGGGCTCCCTGGGTGAGGGGCTCCCTGGGTGAGGGGCTCCCTGGGTGAGGGGCTCCCTGGGTGAGGGGCTCCCTGGGCGAGGGGCTCCCTGGGCGAGGGGCTCCCTGGGTGAGGGGCTCCCTGGGTGAGGGGCTCCCTGGGCGAGGGGCTCCCTGGGCGAGGGGCTCCCTGGGCGAGGGGCTCCCTGGGCGAGGGGCTCCCTGGGTGAGGGGGCCCCCTGTGGAGGTGCATGGTGAAGGGGGGCGGGGGGGCTGTTCACACAGTGGGAACGAACAGAGCTGGTCGAACAGAGTGTGTGTGTCTGTGAACCTTCCTCTGTAAGAGTGTGTGTGTGTGTGTGTCTGTGAACCTTCCTCTGTAAGAGTGTGTGTGTGTGTGTCTCACCTGCAGCACGGTCTGGATCTTGGCGTAGACGTCGGCCTGCTCGTACAGCTTGATGGCGTCGGCGGGCGAGGCGGCTGTCTGCTGCAGCTGGGCCAGCACCACGCTGTGGGCGAGAGCCACTGCGTTGAACTTGTCAAACAGCAGCTCCAGCAGCTCCAGCAGCAGCCTGCAGAGGGCGCCAGAGGGAGAGACACACGGTCAGGGAGGGAGAGAGGGAGGGAGGGAGAGAGGGAGGGAGAGAGGGAGAGAGGGAGAGAGGTAGGGAGGGAGAGAGAGAGGGAGAGAGGGAGAGAGGGAGGGAAGGAGGGAGGGAGGGAGGGAGAGAGGGAGGGAGAGAGGGAGAGAGGGAGGGAGAGA
>NC_085034.1:1866680-1936680 GCF_963692335.1 Osmerus eperlanus | reverse complement strand
GGAAAAGCAAAGCGATTGGTCCAAACCCGAGAGCAGAAAGCTGGCCGTTGTCTGTAGAGCTATCCATGTCTGCATTATGCAAGGACGCCTTTCCCAGACAACCCTGCTCTGGGTGGAGTTTCCATAGCAACAGGCCTCGACTTGAACTTCCGCAAGTCAATATGCACACATGTGCATCCCCCCTCCCCTCCTCCTGCCCTCCTCCCCCTCCCTCTTGCCCCCCTCCCTCCTCCTCCACCCCCCTCCCTCCTCTCTTCTGCCCCCCTCCCCTCCACCTGCCCTCCTCTCTTCTGCCCCCCTCCCCCCCCTCCCTCCTCTCTTCTGCCCCCCTCCCCCCCTCCCTCCTCTCTTCTGCCCCCCTCCCCTCCACCTGCCCTCCTCTCTTCTGCCCCCCTCCCCCCCTCCCTCCTCTCTTCTGCCCCCCTCCACCTGCCCCCCTCCCCTCCACCTGCCCTCCTCTCTTCTGCCCCCCTCCCCTCCACCTGCCCTCCTCTCTTCTGCCCCCCCTCCCCTCCACCTGCCCTCCTCTCTTCTGCCCCCCTCCCCTCCACCTGCCCTCCTCTCTTCTGCCCCCCTCCCCTCCACCTGCCCTCCTCTCTTCTGCCCCCCTCCCCCCCTCCCTCCTCTCTTCTGCCCCCCTCCCCTCCACCTGCCCTCCTCTCTTCTGCCCCCCTCCCCCCCTCCCTCCTCTCTCTTTCCCCCCTCCCTCCTCCTCCACCCTCCTCCTCCACCCCCCTCCCTCCTCTCTCCGGCCCCTCTCCCCCCTCCCTGCTTACCGTGGCTGGCTGGCCAGGTTCTCTCCCCTCTGGTAGGCGTGGTCGGCGATCTGGGTGGTGGATCTCTTGAGGATCTGTTTGAGTTCCGGCTCCAGGCGCTCCATGATGGCCTTCACCGTCTCCGGGATCTTCTTCAGCTTGGCCAGGCCCTGGAGGAGGGGACCAGGAACACCTCAGCAGGCCCTCCTCGCCACTGTGTGTGTGTGTGTGTGTGTGTGTGGTGTGTGTGTACCTTGATAAGGATGCCCATGAACTCTGCACTGTTCTCTTCTGGGTCCACCTCTGGTAGATCCTCACGGGCATCCTGCTGAGTCTGCAGGTCACGCACTGTGCGCACGCACACACACGCACACACAGACAGACACACACACACATACGGGGAGGCACAGTGTTATTGTCACTAGCACACGATCATTAGCTTAGTATCCCTCCATATCTCCCTGTACTATACCCAGTCTTCAGGGAAACCCAGTTAGGAAAGAAAACAAACAGATTTGCACCTCAGTCTGTCTTCAGCACACCTGCATCCCCTCCTCCTTCCTGTCCTCCCCCTCCTCCTTCCTGTCCTCCCCCTCCTCCACAGCCGTCCTATTAGCATCTAAACGGAGAAGAGCCCTTCCCTCCGCTCTGACTCAGCCCCAAAATCCCATCAAAGCAGGCTAACACTAAGAGAGTTAATGTTTATGGCAAAGTAATGGACTTCCCTCCCTCCCCCCCAACCTCCCCGCAGTTTGCGTAATATTTACGACAATTAACATCCGTAAATGAGGTGCGCCGGGGCCATTAGAAGCGTCTAGCGAGGCACCGTTGATGGAAGCAGCAGCTAACGTCGTGACTGTCGTCACTAGCGCGGCACTTAGCGCGCGGCGGAGGCTAATTGCTAGCATTTGTGGCTAATGTGAGGAGAGAGGTGCAGTTGAGCGTTGGGAACTGAGTTAGGCCCTGGGTGTGAATCAATAGTGCTCTCTACCTGTATTATTGAAGACAAAACCCACACGCAAACATGAGCAATTGTGGTGGGTGGAAGTAAATCTTTGCTGTTCTGGAGAGGGTTGGCGGTGGGGAGGGGGGGGGGGACAGGCTTGTTTGTGAGCGAACAGGGGAGGGTGGTTCATGGGGGAGGCGGGGGGGGGGGGGGGGTAGCAACGTATCTCATTCTACTTTTATGCAGAACTTCTTTCCTACATCTGGCATTCCCACAGCCTTGGGACAAACACCGTAGAGATCACACACACACACACAGACAAACACTGTAGAGATCACACACACACACACACAGACAAACACTGTAGAGATCACACACACACACACACACACACACACACACACACACACACACACAGACAAACACTGTAGAGATCACACACACACACACACACACACACACACTGTAGAGATCACACACACACTGTAGAGATCACACACACACACAGACACACACTGTAGAGATCACACACACACTGTAGAGATCACACACACACACAGACACACACTGTAGAGATCACACACACACACACACAGACACACACTGTAGAGATCACACACACACAGACAAACACTGCACACATTGATTTAGAGAGCACTCTCCCACTCAGATGAGGGCGATTCCCATGTGAGCTGTAATGAATGCTGCCTGTGTTGACAGTGATGCGTGGTGACTAATGGCACATATGGAGGGGCAGAAATCTGTGATGTTACCATGGGAATGTACGGACTGTGATACCGCCCTAATGATGCTGTGATGTATGTGACTGGCTACAGGGGAGTGGGGAAAGAGATACAAAAGGAAGGTGTGGAGGGAACGAGTGTGTGTGTGTGTGTGTGTGTGTGTGTGTGTGTGTGTGTGTGTGTGTGTGTGTGTGTGTGTGTGTGTGTGTGTGTGTGTGTGTGTGAGAGGAAGGGATAAACGTCTCTGGGTGAGGTGTGTATATTAGCTTGTAGTCGTCGCTGCAACACACCTCTAATGGGATGCTAATGTAAAAGCAGCGATGAGATCCTTGCTAATGATTTCATTATCGTGGCGAACATCACCCTCTAAGAGTAAATGAGTTCATTTACTCTTGGATTTAAAACAGGAACTCAAATTTTGTTTGTCCCAACCCTTTTTTTGTTTTCCTCTCCATCTCTTCCCCCCCCCCCCCCCTCTTTGAGTCGTGGTACGGTTTGGGGCGCACCACTGCTGGAGCCAGGGGTGCTGAACTGGGAAGAGTCCATCAGCTTTCGAGGGGTGGACAGACTGCTCACGTCCGTGATGGGGAGCGGAGATGTGTCTTTGGCCGTAGAACTGGAGGGAAACAGAGAGAACCGGCTTCAGCATCAACAACCTCCTTTAAGGGTTCCCACAAGTCATGTTTACATCAACCATCACCTCATCATCCTCCCTCCCTCAAAACGCTGCAATTACGCAAAGGGGGAAACAGGAAATGGCTGCGACGGGCCCACACCCTCCGTCTGCCTCATCACACCACCCTCCCACCCACCCACCCTCCCACCCACCCTCCCTCCCACCCACCACACCACCCACCACCACCCACCCTCCCACACCACCCTCCCACCACAACACACCTCCGCTGTGTGTGCAAACGGGGGGAGCTTCACAATGAGCCACTTCCCCCGTCAGCGGCGGCTGGCGAGGGGCGTGGCTGTGAGCCTGAGCGGGGGGTGAGAGCCCCGGTAAGTGACTGTGGTGTATGGAGCTGTTCTTCTGTTAGCATCTGCCCCGCTACGGGGGCTAACACCTGTCACTCCCTAACCCCAGCTAATACATCTACACACCTCAGCAAGGCTCTGCAGCGTAATTACTGTGGGGGTCTACACACACACACACACACAGGCAGGCAGGCAGGCAGGCAGGCAGGCACGCACACACACACACACACACACGCACGCACGCACGCACACACACAGGCAGGCAGGCACGCACACACACACACACACGCACGCACGCACGCACACACACAGGCAGGCAGGCAGGCACGCACACACGCACACACACACACACACACGCACACACGCACACACACACACAGGCAGGCAGGCAGGCACGCACACACACACACACACACGCACGCACGCACGCACACACACAGGCAGGCAGGCAGGCACGCACACACACACACACGCACGCACGCACACACACACACACACACACAGGCAGGCAGGCAGGCAGGCACACACAGGGTCACACAGTTATTAACATCCGTGTGTGCATGCACATACACACATCTGAACATCCATGCACACACACATTTCTAAGGTCAGTTTCCTGTGTTGCCCTAATGTGATGTTGGCTTGCGTCTTGGCACAGAGGATTCAGCTGGGTGGAGGCAGGTAGAGCCGACAGCATTCTAACAGGAAGTCATCTAGTCTACTGCCTCACATGGAGCATTCTAACAGGAAGTCTAATACTCTACTAACTCTGCCAGACCCAGGAAAATAGTCACATTATTATTCTAGCAGCTATCTGAATAAGAAGCATTTGCTAGTTTGCATTTAATGGCATAGCAGCAAAAAATATATATTTTTTGAAGTTCAAGGATGAGAAAGCCACCCAGTTGGACATGTGTTGCGAATAGCGATGTGGGAGAACGGGTAAACTTTAAAAGTTTTAATTCATCCAACCCCATTATATTTATAAACGCCCACTCCTCCGAAAAGTCAACTAAACATTTTGAAACTTCACAGATTTTCTTCCCACATTGAAACGATCCGTTATGGTGTTAATCTCCCACTCACAGTCCATCATCCTGAAGAGCTCCGATCCACCCTCCCCCCAGACTCAACCCTGCATTTTACATCACATTTATATTTTATTCATTTATCAGAGGCTTTTATCTAAAGCGACATACACAGAAGTGAGTAGTTGTAACACCCCCTAACACCAGCCTTCCTCTCACCCAGCCTCACCCCAGCCTCCCCCCTCCTTCCTACAGCATCCCCCTACCCACACCCTCCCCCTAGCCTCACCTCTGTCCAGGCCTGCCCTCCTCCCCCTAGCCTCACCTCTGTCCAGGCCTGCCCTCCTCCCCCTAGCCTCACCTCTGTCCAGGCCTGCCCTCCTCCCCCTAGCCTCACCTCTGTCCAGGCCGCCCCTTCTCCTTGTTCTTAAGGCCCAGCCTGCTGGTGGACTTGATGTAGAGGTGTCTGTGCAGCTCGTCGATCAGCACCAGGTGGATGTTCAGCTTCCTGCTGTGCAGCTCTAGACGCAGGTCCCCCAGACCCTCCACCTGCAGCAGGTGACCCTCCAGGGCATCCACCGCTGACACCTGCAGGACACAGCATCAGTCTATACACCTGCAGCACGGGCACAGCATCAGTCTATACACCTGCAGCACGGGAACAGAATGAGTTCAAAAACTTTTTTTTAATAGGAAAACTATTTTCTATCATTAAGTACGTGAAAGCGCCCTTCACAGCATGCGGGGTGCCCCAGAGTTTAGGAAACAGTCGACTATTAACTGGCGAACGACACACTTGGGCAATGCCTGGCGCTAACACATTAGCAGTGAGTCTAGTCATAAAAAAGTTCCGTCGACTACATTCCCTCTGATGGTCCCCAGAAGGCAGAGAGCACATCAGAAGGAGCTCTTTACTCGTCTTGTAAATGAGAGACGGCTGTCTCTCCACACGTCTCGTCTGACAGGAGGGTCTATTAACTGGCTAGAATAATAATAACAAGGTTCCTTCTCCTCTCTGGGTCTCAGTGCTGCTCGTGTTAGAGGCTCCGACGGCGGCCGGCATCCCAGCCTGAATGGCAGATTTTAGGATGTCTTCCTCGTCCTGTTCCTCCACTCGTCCCTGCTCCTGAATGGATCCTCTTCTCTCACTCCCTCTCCCTCCCTCTCCCTCTGTCTCATCGTGGGTTTCCTCCCCCCCTCTGTCTGCCTCCCTCCCCCCCTCTATCTCCCTCCCTCTCTCTATCTCCCTCCATCTCCCTCCCTCTCTCTATCTCCCTCCCTCTCTCTATCTCCCTCCCTCTCTCTATCTCCCTCGCTCCCTCCCTCTCAACCTGAGTCTCACTTTTCATAAGCAGCAGCGGTTATGTTTGTGTTTAATAAATCTTCAACGCCGTGAATTACTTTTTTATCTGAGGGCTCTAATGGCTAGATGATAGTGCTCTGGAGAGCCATTTACGCCACACGTGTGTGTGTGTGTCACCCGGGACTGCCAGAGGGAGGAGGAGGGGGAGGGGGCAGAGGTCAAGTGTGTGTTGATGCAAATGAGAGTTGCATTATCAGGGAGATGTGCTAATGCAGTGCATGATCAGGCCATTGGCCTAATAGAATAACTCCTTGAAGCCTGCGTGTGTGTGTGTGTGTATGTCCTTCAGGAGAGAGAGTGTGTGACTCATTACCGATGGGCTGGGATGACAGAAGAGGGGCTAGTTAACATGGTTACGGAGCCTGGCCTGTCAAGCTAATCAAGAACACAAGGCCTCCTGTGTATTAGCAGGGGGGATGCAGCGATAGAGAGAGATTGAGGAGGAGAGGAAGGTGGAAAAGGGAGAGGAGAGGGAGAGGAGAAGAGTGCTGTTTTTATGTGACAGCCCATCACTGGTCTCTCTGGTGCATGCTGGGCTCCGAGGGGGGTGTCAGCGTGAGTGTGTGTATGTGTGTGTCTGGGGACGGGACTGGGGATTTGGGGGGATTTCTGAGCTCGTCTCGTCCCTTACCAACCCCATGGGGTCTTGTAACACTGCCATTCAGCTAAGGCAGAGGAAGCACACCAGGAATATTAACTGTCAAGCGAGGGAGAGAGGGAGGGGAGGAGAGAGAGAGCAAGAGAGTCAGAGGGAAAAAGAGACAGCGGGGAGGAAGAGAAAGAAACAGAAAAGAGCAGGCAGAGAGAGAGAGAGAGAGAGAGAGGCAGGCAGAGCAAAGAGGATTGTGTAAAAGAGAAAACGTTAATCTGACAGATGAGTGCAGTAATGACTGACAGCATGTGAAGGGATGAACACATCAGGGAGTCTCACCAGTCACACACATAGGAATGAGGTAGAAAGGAGAGGAGGGGGAGTCAGAGTCAGAGACAGAGTCAGAGACATAGAAAAAGAGAGAGAGAGAGAGAGAGGGGGAGAGGGAGGAGAGAAGAAATAGAGAACCAGTAAGGTAGAAGAGAAAGACAGTGATGGAGGTGAGGGTAGACTGTGGAGGTGTAGACAGAGATGAAAACAGAGTGAAGCAGTAAGTTTCAGCGCCAGTGACGGGCTGAGATAAACAGCGACGCCCCCCCTCTCTCCAACTGACACGTAAATGAATCGACACTGACAAGATAGCGTCGGGTGCGAGACACAGCAGAAGTAAGCAAATGGAGTTCAAAGTGGACCATCAATCCAAAGACACTCTCACCACAAACAATAAAACTAGATTCCTCCCTGGTCTAGACCACTTCCGATAATCACAGATTAAACACAGTCGGATAGATTTGGGAAGTACACAACAGCAAAGCTGAGGGAGGGAGGGATCTGTACTCCCTTAATTCACGGTACCATCCTGTGCACCCTGCAGAGCGCGGCAACAAAACACACATCAGAGGGAGAACACACACACACAGCGGTGGTCCTTTATTAACTTTACATCATTTGTAAAAGTAAGAGGAAATGGCTAGGTAGGTTGGCAACTTTACTTTACTACTATGAAGGGTTTCCTGCTACAAACCCCCCACACACACCACCAACACACACCCCTTCACGTACAAACACACACCCACACACACACACACCTTCCACACATACGCACCAGCATGTCGGTTGCGTGCAGGTAGTGCTTGCTGGCCATGCACGTCTCCAGCTTCTGGGGGACCTGCTTGATGTTCTCGATCTCGTCCAGCAGGTTGAGGACGTGCTTGTGCTCGATCCCCTCGATCCACAGCTTCCTAAGCTCGTCCCTCTTACAGTGCAGCAGCATCTTGCATGACAGCAGGTTTTCCTTCACCTGGGGGGAAGTGACATTGTTAGGTGGAGGAAGTGACATCATTGGGTGGAGGAAGTGACATCGTTAGGTGGAGGAAGTGACATTGTTAGGTGGAGGAAGTGACATCGTTAGGTGGAGGAAGTGACATTGTTAGGTGGAGGAAGTGACATTGTTAGGTGGAGGAAGTGGAGAGGAAATTACTGATAACACTGGTCATGAACAACACGTGTAAAAAAAAAAAACGTGCTTGTGTGCGCGTGCATCTGATTAACTTTGGATATCCAAGACACTTTGTCTCTGACTGTGCTGGCCTCAATCCAGCTGCTCAGGTTTGTGCGGTGCTCGGCTCAAATGGAAAGAAGATTCAATAAAATGAGGCCCGGAGATGAGATTGGAGAGTAAAGCCAACCCTCTTAACCGAGGTAATGCATCCACCCAACACTACTGCGACTAACTACTACGCGTGTGTGTGTTCCTATTAGGGCAGCTACTCTGCAATGGCCCACGCTGGTTTCCGGCGGTAACGGGCACCCCTCCTCCAACTCACCTGCTTGATCTTGTTGCGGGAGCAGGTGATGCGCTCGGTGATGCTCTGGTAGGTTCTGATGGCGGTGGTGAGCTCGGTGTAGTGCTGGACGATCTGCTCGTCCAGGTCTCTGTCGCACTTCTCGAAGGCCTCCTCCAGGCGTCCCTTCTCCGTCTCCCGGTCCTGCACGTCATCGCTGCTGGACAGGGTCCTGAACGCAAGCACAGGGAGGGACTGTGAAACCCTGGCCTTTTCATTTGTTGCTGTTGTTTTTTTAGAGAGAGAGAGAGCGCTGAGTGAGAGAGCGCTGTGAGAGTGTTCAAAGGTTTTAAATATATATTTGTGAAAAATGTATGAACGGTACAAAGAATTAGAAAAAAAACTTTTCAAAGGATAGAAAAATATTTTCGGTTTCGTTTCTTTCTTTTTTTTTTATATTTGCCCAAAACAGTTTCAAAAGGTTCCTTTTTTTGGGAGAAAAACAATTTCACCAGTTTGAAAAAAAAGAAAAAGGTTTTAAAAGGTTGAAAAAAAGGAAGAGGAACAAAGGGTCAAGGCCGAGTTCAAACCCAAGCCACTGCAGAAAGGCCTCCGCCTAAACGCTACACACACTTAACCACTAAACTAGATGTAGCCTCCATTCAGAGG
Source organism: Osmerus eperlanus (assembly GCF_963692335.1). NCBI lineage: Eukaryota > Metazoa > Chordata > Actinopteri > Osmeriformes > Osmeridae > Osmerus > Osmerus eperlanus. The sequence continues at coordinate 1,927,819 of NC_085034.1, read as the reverse complement.
AAACAGTTGCGCAGAGGAGAGAATGTTAAATCACCTCTAAAATAACAATTTCTCCCTGAACAAGGAAGGATATAAAAGGCAGCCATGATTGTTTTCACTCTTGAAACAATAGGCCTAGGTGTTCTTTGAAACATGCCTGTGGGGATGAGTTCATTCCGAGTGAGCATGAACATGAGAGAGATTGACCTCCTCTCTCCTCACAGCTACTGAGATGTACTACTGAGGCAGTCTCCCTAAAGAGCTCATTATAGCTGGAGGCCTCTTTCTCCTTTTCCTCTCAGCTGAAGTGAAAGTGAGAGGTCCTTAAAAGTATCCCTTTGGCCCTGAGAATAACTTGGTGAGTCAGTTGAAGTTCACAAAATCCAATAGGGGGAATCGGATTAAAGTTCGGCCTTTGACTTGACCAAGTTTACTCAACTGTGGTTAGGGGAATATAAACTTGTTAGCACTACAGTTACCAACTTCCCTTGTGCTTGCTCTAATCGCCCTTCCTTCAGCTTTTCCTTAACAAAGGGTCAAATTGTATAACACTTTGTATAGTCACTGTTGAGTTCTATAATGAGCAAAAGTGCAGCAAACTACTACCACTAGTACCACAAAGTACCACTATTTTTCTAATCAGGCTACAGAAAAATGTAGGATCTGGGTGTATTTCTGTTTATGGCTGTTGAAGCAACTGAAGTAACGCTGCTTCACAACAATTGTAGTTGGATCCCGTCCGCTGTATTGCCCAATTAACCAATGGGATAGCAGCGAAAAGCCTTTGACCAGCTACCTTTGAGTGACTGTCAGGGCATAGGAAAGCCGCTGACCCTATCCCTGACCGATCACCGCAGATCTGATCAAGAGAGAAGTGTGAAGGTGCCTTGAAGTTTGATGATTGACCACTGCTCATTGACACTGAATGAGTCGTGTCCAGTTGCTGAACAGACGATTATCATACCAGTACACATAGGGTAGCGAGAAACTAGCCAACATGGTGTCCTTAACGTTGCATAAAAAGAAAACTATGTGTTTGATTAGGGACAATAGGACGTCTGGATGTGGCAAAATGGGTTAGACAGGCTGAATCGTAGTGTTGGTCACCTGGTCTGTTAATTTTCGAACCGATATGACTGACAGAACAGGATGTGACTGCAGTGCCAGCCTACCTAGCGACACAATAAAGTTAGCTCTAGTAGAGCTAGCCTTGTCCGGAGCAAAGCCTTAGCAAACATTTGAGGAGAATCGGGCATATACGTTTAGCAAAAATGCATTTCAAGAAATGCGTTTTATGGAGCTTACCTAATGACGGATATCAGTAGGCCAGAAGGATCTTTGCTTTTGCTAACGGCGCTTCTGTATCTCCCTGTATCAGACGCCATTTTTCCAGCGACTGCACCCAAACAAGAAGACGATGGATACGTAGGGGATGACACAAACCAATGGGAAACGAACAATTTGCACTGACATTTGGGGTTTGTAGTCTTTTACTGACTAGATTCGCTGCTGATGCTGTTGCCTCGACACCTTCGCTGCTGATGCTGTATCCCTGACACCTCTGAGCAACTGTGTTCAGTAAAAGAGAAACAGAGAGCACAATAGATTATCAGCATACCCTTGACGAAAGAGCAACATTTTATGAAAAAATTAAATAATGTATTCATCCATTCTTAAAATATTGCAGATAAATACGTTTACTTCATGAATGGTCATGAAGGACTATTTTGTATAACTTGATGGGAGAAACATACTAATTATGGAGTTTCCGTATATTTCATAAGACAGTTAATTATATTACTCATAGGTTTTCTATTCCAGGCTACTCTTTTTACTCTGATTATGTTTCATTATTCAGAAAGCAACAGGACATCGTTAAAAACGATAGTTGTAAGACCAACAGAAATCAACCGATAGAAAAGAAACACAAATATCCTTTAAACTGATCTTATGATTAAGGACAGCTATCAGGGAGTTCGTATGGTCTTCTGTATTGGCGACTTGGCGAGTATTATCTCACTGTATCTCTAACCATCTCGTGGGCCCAAAGAATTGGAAGACGGCATTGATTTTGGAGGGACAGGGTCGATCCCAGAAGCCTCTGTGCTGATTGATGTGCTTGTGGGCTGCCGAGATAACAGTGGGCGATCTGTGTGTTTCCTCCAACAACAAAACAATGTGGTGAGGGGCTATTTTTGTTCTGTCAAGGGTTGAGCTGGCCAAGTCTAATTTAGAAGTTATTATCAACTTGTCCTGCAGCCAGCACAACCCCACGGGTATTTGCAGTCAAATAATGTGTCATGACGTTGATTGGCTTTTTAGGGTAAAGGTTAATAAAATGTAATTTCACACTATGAAACAGAACATCTAATCGTGTTTTACATTATTTATTGTGGCTTTAATTGGTAACTATTCTACATTGTAGGCTTATTTAATTATTATTATTATGTTTTTGATCAACTAAATTCACATGAACTAAGAAAATTATGTTAGCGCTTGCCTTTGCGAAAATAGTTTCTACCAATCACAACGTCGTATTTCCATGTGACATCATGCTACGGAAGTTTAGCCGTGTTTGTGAGCAGAGGCGTGCGGCCCTAGCTTCCCTGTCACCGGCGTGAGAGAGAGAATAGATCATATTTCAAAAAAGCCTGTCCTTGTTGTACGACAACTTCCATTGTATGTAATTCATTATCGCTTTTGACTGATTGCGGTCAAACATGGGAGCAAACAGTAGTACACGCCGTGTTTCATTCGAGTCGGATGAGAATGACAACATCACAGTTGTGAAGGGCATACGGGTGAGTACGAGAGGAGAGATTAGCTAGCTAATTTAGTAGTGTAACCACAACATTGTAATGGATATGTAAACAGCTGTTTGTTCTAGCGCGATTCAGTATATTACGTCCATGATCAGATTAAGATTTTACCGTCGCGAGTAAAGCTTGACAACCGGTTGACAGAAATAATAGCTTGCTAGCTAGCTAGCTTGCTGTATAATGTAGTGTGCGTGTGTGGCCAGCAGCAATGCTAACTTAATCAACAGTCACTCCTCCTCGCTCGCCAGTGGGTCTTACATGAGTGGGTCAATGAATGAATGAACTTGACATGACCGGAGATGACACCCTCTATGCATATTGTTGTATTGTAAATTAAGTTTAGAAGCTGTCACCAGGGCAATGTCCCTTAGCCAATATTACGCTACATAAAACGATTGTGGCGTGATGATTTATTTACGTCGCCTGCTTATAAAGGAAGGTAACTAAAGGTGTAGACTCAGGCATAAGTTCGTCTCACAACGAGACATTGCTTGGCACAAGATAACCAACATCAATTATACAGCCATCTGCAAGCCATGTATACCAGCTGTACGGTAGTCTCTTGTCATACAATGTCCTTACCGTATGAGTCTCATACATTTATATGTAAACATCAACCAAACAAGTCACCCACTAAAACATATCTGCGAAGTGCTACCCAGTCAAACATTTCTCCAGTTCCATCAGTAGGCCTACTGTCTTCCTTGCAGTAGGTTTTTTGAACAGTAGCTAGCTGACTGCAATGTGAAATTGAAACTTCAAAATATTAAGTTTAATCATGCGTCATTTTTTTTTCCAGCTCTCCGAGAATGTCATCAACCGCATGCGAGAGCCCCAGGCCCCAGTGATGACCCCCACCCCTCCACGGACCCCCTCCCCTCCCCTTGTAGCCGACCCCACCCCTTTCCTCCTCCCCATCTCTCCCCCTTTTGACCCCATCACCTCATTGCCACCCTTTCCAGCACCCATAGAGCCCATTGCTCCACCTCCACTCTCTGCCCCTGAGCCAGTGGCTCCCCCTTCACCCTCCATGATGGAACAGGTATCAGCGCCCACCATCATAGACGTGGTCCTTCCCACGCCTCCTCCCCAAGCTGCTGCTGCTGCAGCCGCTGCTTTCGAGCCTGTCTTGGTGCCCCCCCCCCCTGCTCCACCTGTGTTGGTGGCCCCCCCGCCTGCTCCACCTGTCGAACCGGTAACAGTGCCCCCTCCTGCATCTGTTGAGCCGCTGGTCTCTCTTCCTGACCCGGCTCCTGTTGCCGTGGAAACCCTCATTCTGCTTGCTCCCCCCCCTCCCATTGAAACCCTGGACCCGCCTCCTCCCATTGAAACCTTGGCTCCTCCCCCTCCCATTGAAACCTTTGCTCCTCCCCCTGTAATTGAAACCTTGGCTCCGCCTCCCATTGAAACCTTTGCTTGCCCTGTAATTGAAACCCCACCTCCTCCTCCTCTAATTGAACCCCTTGCCCCTCCTCCCCTCCCTCTAATCGAATCCATCGCTCCCTCCTTCCTGGAACCCATCTCCCCCTGCCAGGCTATTGAACCTGCCGCTCTCCTGTCGCCCGATCCTCCAATGGAAGCTTTGTCCCTGCCTCCGCAGCCCTGCGAACCAATAGCTGCGCCTCCCCTGCCAGAGTTTGTTGCTCCGCCTCCTTGTGAACCGGTTGCTCCTCCTCCTCAGCCCCCAGTGGAACCAGTTGCACCCCCTCCTCCTGCCCCAGAGCCAGTAGCAGTTGTTGCCCCCCCTCCACCTCCTCCTGCCCCAGTGGAGCCAGTTGCCCCCGCTCCTCCTGCCCCAGAGCCAGAAGCAGTGGCTGCCCCACCACCACCACCACCTTCAGTAGCACCATCTGGTGAGTTCAGTACCACAGCACCTGTGTCTCAGTATAAACTATCCTCAAATGACTCCTGGATAGTGTCCTTTCAATTAGACTGGTAAAACTTGTTTGTCAGATATTTGAAGATTGTGTTGTGAAAGTGAATCCACTTGGGTGAGGCATTTACATTTATTGTGAATTTGATCGAGATGTTTTAATGAAGGGTTTTGTTTTTATACATGTTAAGGGCAGTCAGCATGCTTCATCTCAGTGGTCCCTGTGAATTTTTAGTTTCATTCTGACTGTTTAACCCCTCCCCCCAAATCCCAATTAGTCATCTTTCTGAGAACTGGCACTGTAGCCTCTTGTGCATGGTAATACATTGCCATTGCCAAGGTCTTAATGAAACCATTAATTCAGACTTGTAATAAAAGTAATGAATTTATGCTGCTATTAGTCTTTTACAGTTTTAGCCCACTTAAGAATTTCTCACGGTTTCACTATTGCCCTTTTTGCTTCTTGTGATATTGAGCCAATCAATTCGGTTAGCCAACCCATAGTTGGCTAACCGAACAAGCTAGCCGGAACTAAATATATGCCCAATGTTATGACCTCAAGTCAACAGGCTTAGGCAGCACCAGGTCATCAGGTCTCACTGCATGTTAGTGTTCACTGAACACTCACGTACGAGTGTTATTAGTTGTTCTGCGTGACACAGAGGACAGTTGAAAGTTATGTCACCTGTTCAGTAGACAGAAGAGGATAGAACGTGGGCGGAGAGGGTTCTTTAGCGGATGACAACCAGGGTGGGTGAAGTTCTCCCATCCCTGACGGCACCCGATCGGAGAGGTAATTAAAAAAAGGCCAACTTATTCCACGCCGCAGTGCCTCTGGTGATTAAAACGACACCTCCGCAGTTTCACACAACAAACCTCGCCTCATTATGGAGCGTGACAGGCATGGCTGTGTGAATGTGGTTAGGAGCTCGTCACAACTTCTAGATCTATCTATCTATCCCGGAGAAGCCCTTAACCACAGAGACCTGCTTCCTGCTGTTGTAAAAATGCTTTCAGAGTGCCGCTCGGCCTGTTAAGCTGGGGTGTAATCAGTCTCGTGTCTGCGTTCACGCGTTCTGAAACAAAAACTGTTTTGTGTCCAAGTCAGGGTTTTCATTAGCGTCTGGACGTCGTTGAAATTGTAGTCCGTTTTTCTCTCTGTCGAAACAATTGCTCCTCCATTGTCCTTGTTAATTGGTTTGCAGATTAAAAGATAAATATGACAATCTCCCTCATTTTTATCAGTTTTTTTCTGCGTGTTAATGCTATTCCTATTATGAAAAAAACCCTTACTACACTTTACTGGGCTAAGTACATTCAAAGGATGTCCTTTATAGATTTAAATAACACATAAAAGTAGGTACAATAACTCCCTTTCAGTTATGTGACTTAGAACGTCTTGCTTGTAGGTTTTGGAAGGCCTGTCCTTCCATGATTGTCAGGCGACCTCTAGTGAACTCCACTGGTAATATGACACAAACTCAAAGGTCATCCTTGATCAAGAGGAGTAGCTGGTGGATATTGGTGTCTGGTGTGGCTGAATGTGAACTAGAGCTGAATGGGCTCCATCGATCCATGTTATTTGACAAGGTTATGACTTGTGTCATGAAAATCCATCAACAACATTTAGGTCAAGGTGTTGGTACTTTCATCTCATGTTCCTCGGAGCAAACTAGTTCTGAGTTTAGAGTTCTGCGCCTTAAAGAGACTTGTTCTTTCACCTTGACAGATTTTCTAAAAGTAACTGCCTCTTTTCACCTGTGATGAACTTCAGCCGGCCAGACAAGGCTGTCTCATGGTCAGAGCACACAGAACACAGACCGCCCTGGCTCTGTGACCCCTCTGTGACCCCTCTGTGAGCCCTCTGTGAGCCCTCTGTGAGCCTTCTGTCACCCCTCTGTGACCCCTTTGTCACCCTGCCAGACAACTTCTCAATGAGAGGACAAAGTCAACTCAGAAAACATTGATCCTGACTGCTGGTTTTTAGGTCCAAGCCAATCCCTCCAGGTCGTGACCTTAATGACGTGTGTTTGATTATGTGTGCTTATGAGTGAAGGGGATCAAGTTCATCTCTATCTATGGCCGTGCCCGTCTCTAAATAGTGTGGTGTGTGTGTAGTGTGTGATGTGGTGTGTCTGAAGTGTGGGTGTATGTGTCTGAAGTGTGTGTCTGTGTGTGAGGTGTGTGTGCGTGTGTGTGAGGTGTGTGTCTGTGTGTGTGTGTGTGCGTGTGCTGTTTGGACAACGGTCAAGGTTGATCCTCCTACACCTTCTCCAATTTACTATAAATATTCATAGTCCAGCGCCCACACACTGTTTTAGCCTAATAGCCTGCTTAGAGATGACTGCTCAGAGAGAGAGATGGAGGACGGTAGGGAGAGGGAGAGAGGGAGAGGGAGGGGGGGAGAGAGAGAGAGATGGAGGACAGAGGAGGAACAGAGAGGGGAAAAAGGGAGAGAAGAGAAAAAGGACAAATTGTGTCACCTGTTAACATCGTTCTGTTCTAAAACAAACTCTCGTATGTCTGTGTGACGTTTATGCCAACACGTCTGATTGAGTTAGGCCTGGCGGTGGATCGGAGATTGGAGGCCTGCTGAAAGCTTCTGTAGCCTGGGCAGTGGGCTGACTGCAGGAGTTTTCATCCGGAAGGTGAGGGTGGGAAAGGTGAGCGAGACTTAGTTGTCGGAGCTCCCGCGAGCGTGGGGAAGTGGTAATGTTACAGATTATGCCCTCGGCATGGGTCCCGGGGTTAATGAAACCTGTGATGAGAAACGCAATTTGCCTTCGTCTGTTATCAACCCTCGCTCGCCTCTTCCTCTTCGCTGCGTTTTTTCACTCCTGGTTTAGCGAGGATGGGAGGATGAGGGCAGAGGAGGGGGAAAAAATAGAAAAATATCTGAAGTTGATGAGTTTTTAATCTCTTTAACATTTCCGTGTCCTCGTCAGGATGGGCGTGGGCGTGGCCAATCTGGAATTGTGTCTGACCTGACGGGGCACTTGTAGAGTCTCTAACTGTGTTATCATATCAGGACCGGCTCGCCTTCTGTCACACTGGCTCTGCTCCACACTCACAAAACGTCTGTGTGTGTGTGTGCGTGCGCGCATGCTTGCCTGATGAACTGATTGAAAGAGGGATGTAACACTACTTGAGAGGCGAGAAGAGAGAAGAAAATAGCGAAAAATCGAGCGACTTTCTGCTACTTTGGCAATCTCCATTTCCGTCGTTGGCCAGCAGCAAAATAACTTGTATTTGTACTTACGTGTTGTAATTGCATCCAATCACGTCGGGACAGCCAGCGAGCTCAGATTCAATGTGTTTTCGTTTTGTAACATGACATTTTTAATCTTGTCGGTTAACGATCGTTAACGATCGCTTCTCCCAAAATGATCAACCCCACCCTGGGAGAGAAGACTCGTAGAGACCCCCTCACCCTCACCTTGACAACCACTACTCCCCCCCCCCCCTCCCTCTGCATGATTAATGTGCTGCCATATGCTGAAAACATCACCCTGGGCATCACCACGGTAACGAGCGTCTAGGTTCATCCTTGAGGAGGGCAAGTGTCGTTCTCGGTCGTATTTGTCTGTAGACTTCCCAGATTAGTGTTTAATAAAACACAGCGATGGAAGGCAACTTTGCTGCCACACCCATGGCTTCACTCACCAGAACCACGTCGCTGATGAGCTGGAGCACGGTCTATTTAAATGTTAATTTTGATACTGTGTCGGCCCAGTCTTGAGATAATTGCTCATCGTAAGATAAGATGGTAAGTCACTGTGATCATGCAGCAACACAGACACACCTTACCTGGACTGAGATGCTCCTGGTGAGTTTAATTAGCACAGCAGGGAGAGAAGCTAGCTAGCTCTGTGAAGTGGGACACACACACCACCTATACACACACACACCTATACACACACACGCACACACACCTATACACGCACACACACCTATACACACACACCTATACACGCACACACACCTATACACACACACACCTATACACGCACACACACCTATACACGCACACACACCTATACACACACACACACCTATACACACACACACCTATACACACACACACACACCCATATGCACACACACACCTATGCACACACACACCTATGCACACACACACCTATGCACATACACACGGCCTCAACACTGCATTCTGTGAGTGTCTCTTCCAGGTAATAATAGGCTCTGACAATAGGGATTACCCCATCTATCTAATGCAGTAGAGGCCACTAATCTGTCGCTAGTACGTGCACACACAAACACACACACGTGCACACAGACAGGCACACACACACAGAGACACACACACAGAGACACACACAGACACACTCACACAAACGCGTGTTTCGTGGCAGCCACTGCAGTGCTGCACTGCACAGCACTTCTGTCTGCAGAGCACGTTCTTACTCAGGTTCTTACTTTCATGGTTAATTACCTGCTGAGATAGGACACCACAGACACACAGTCAAACACGTATGACGCCAGCGACAGCAAGAGAGGGACACAGGCAATAGAGAGGAAGAAAATGAGTGTGTGAGGGTATGTGGATAAGTGTTGGGGAGGTATTGTTGGTGAGGGGAAGGGGGAGGGGGAGGGGGGGTTCTGGGTGGGTAAATGCTTTTTTGTGTTGGTGTGAGATGAGTTTTTTTTATAGAGCAGGTGGTTGTTGGTGCGTGGCAGCCAGCTCTCTCCTCTGGTCTCGCTCGCTCTCTCCCACTCTCTCTTTCTCTCATAAGGCAACAGAGGCCTGGAGCCACGAGGGCTGACCCACCTCACTACCTGCACAGCAGGCAGACCACACGCACACACACACACCATTACATTTGATAGCTTACAGCGAACTCACATCAACACAACATGGTTCAGGGAGCCAAGGTACAGTCAAACATTCTCACCTCTGTGTGTGTGTGTGTGTGTGTGTGTGTGTGTGTCCTTCCCCAGGTGACGAGGAGGAGCTGAGGAGGAGGATCACACAGGAGCTGCAGCAGGGTCTGGAGGAGGAGCGCGGCAGAGCAGAGCAGGAGCTGCAGGCCTGGTGAGTCCCAGAGCACAGGACAGGATGCAGGACAGCACACAGTAACACAGCACACAGTAACACAGCACACAGTAACACAGCACACAGTAACACAGCACACAGTAACACAGCACACAGTAACACAGGATACAGTAACACAGCACACAGTAACACAGCACACAGCACACAGTAACACAGGATACAGTAACACAGAACACAGCACACAGTAACACAGCACACAGTAACACAGGATACAGGATACAGGACAGCACACAGTAAAACAGGATACAGCATAGAGTAACACAGCACACAGTAACACAACACAACAGAGCACAGAACAAAGTAGTACAATACTAGCTCATATGACACCATGGTGGGTGGATGCCCACATCTCCTCTCTGCTCCCCCTCAGTGACCCTGCAGGTCCAGGCCAGACAGTAGGGATGCTGCTATTGGCCGGTTCATTCTACACCGAGCAGCAAGCAATGGGAGGGAAAAGGGTCTATTTTCTAGTCATTAATAGTGAAAAAGGTCAGTGTAGTATTTCCCTTCCTCATCAGATGAACCTCTTTCCCCAAACCCACCAGTGTTGTTCTGGTTGTATCTCTCTGGATCAATTAATCATGCCTGAGAGAGGGCGCCGTTGTGAGGTAATTTCCTTGGCGCTGAGTGGGTGATCCATTAGCCAGCCTTGATGAGGAGGAATCGGCCTTTTATCCCGGCAGCATCTTCCTTCCTCTATTAGTCTCTCTCTCCTCTGTCTCTCTCGCTCTGAATCACTCTCTCTGCATCTCTCTCTCTCTCTTTTGTCTTTGTCTCTCCTCCATTTTTCCTCTATCTGCATCTCCCTCTCTCTGTCTTACTTCTATCTCTCCCACGCTCTCTCTCTCTCTCCTCCACCACAGTGGAACAGGTGTGCGTGGCGTTTGGTCCGACAAACACTTAATTCCCCTGCTAATGTTGCATATGTGCCTGCGCATTGTGTGGTGACAATAAAGTTGAATTGAATTGATTGAATGGGTCTGGATGAGCTCCAAAGGCTCTGGTGAATGAGCAGTGGGATCATCCTGCACGTAGCCCAGGCCCCTTAATGACAACACTAAGCAGAGGCAGGGACTTCAGGCTGGGTAAGAGTTTACATGTAGAGGTGGGGGTAGGGGTGAGTCTATGGCAAGGACATTTAGTATTCAAAAGGACCCGGACAATAGGAAAGGTATTGATTTCCTTTCCTTCTATGGATAGGTAATCTGTAGCCTTAGTTGAGTATTGACCTTTTAAAATGGAAGTACACCAGTTATTTTCCAAATTGCGGCTTGAATTAATTGCGTTGTTTGTGATTGGTGTGGATCTGCAGCTGCTGGGGGATCAGTCCCAGCGCTCGTGTGTCTGGCCTGCTCTCCCCCCCCCCCCCTGTGTGGAAGCAGACGTCAATAACCAGGCAGGACACCTCGGTGTGTCGCTGGAGTGTTCAGACTGTTTGAGGGAGCGAGGTCTTAGTTGCGGTAAGCTGATGAGCAGTAAACGGTCTTTGTTGATCCCCCTGCGTCCTCTGGTCCAGCCTGACAGGGTGGACACCCTAACTGGAGTGTTACTGTATGAAATGCATTTAAGAATAAAAGTAAAACATAGAGAGAGGATTTGCCTGCGGCGTTGTTGCCTGGGACACACGGATAGGCAAAAGTGCCTGTCGCATCGCCTTGGCAACGCCATTAAGAGGAAGTAGGGGTTTTATTGACCATGATGCTTTGCTTGGACGGACAGAATCAATATTTCCTTTAATGTTGTCTCTCCACTAAGTTCTCTCTGCGCTTTTTTATTATTTTTTATTATGTTTGTGTTTTCAAGGGGAGGGGAGGGGAGGGACTAGAGGGGAGAGAGGGGAGGGCAGGGACTAGAGGGGAGAGAGGGGAGGGCAGGGACTAGAGGGGAGAGAGGGGAGGGCAGGGACTAGAGGGGAGAGAGGGGAGGGCAGGGACTAGAGGGGAGAGAGGGGAGGGCAGGGACTAGAGGGGAGGGGGGGGAGGGCAGGGACTAGAGGGGAGAGAGGGGAGGGCAGGGACTAGAGGGGAGAGAGGGGAGGGCAGGGACTAGAGGGGAGAGAGGGGAGGGCAGGGACTAGAGGGGAGAGAGGGGAGGGCAGGGACTAGAGGGGAGAGAGGGGAGGGCAGGGACTAGAGGGGAGAGAGGGGAGGGCAGGGACTAGAGGGGAGAGAGGGGAGGGCAGGGACTAGAGGGGAGAGAGGGGAGGGCAGGGACTAGAGGGGAGAGAGGGGAGGGCAGGGACTAGAGGGGAGAGAGGGGAGGGCAGGGACTAGAGGGGAGAGAGGGGAGGGCAGGGACTAGAGGGGAGAGAGGGGAGGGCAGGGACTAGAGGGGAGGGGGGGGAGGGCAGGGACTAGAGGGGAGAGAGGGGAGGGCAGGGACTAGAGGGGAGAGAGGGGAGGGCAGGGACTAGAGGGGAGGGGGGGGAGGGCAGGGACTAGAGGGGAGAGAGGGGAGGGCAGGGACTAGAGGGGAGAGAGGGGAGGGCAGGGACTAGAGGGGAGGGCAGGGACTAGAGGGGAGAGAGGGGAGGGCAGGGACTAGAGGGGAGAGAGGGGAGGGGAGGGACTAGAGGGGAGAGAGGGCAGGGACTAGAGGGGAGAGAGGGGAGGGCAGGGACTAGAGGGGAGGGCAGATCCTGGTGTCTTGCTGGCCTGCCTTACAGGCCCTGGATCTGGCTGTGCACGGTTATCAAAATAGTGGTTGAGAGAGCGTCTGAGATGCTCTCCTGGGTGTGTTGGTGTGTGTGTGTGTGTACTGTAACCGTTATCAACATCATTACATTGTGGAGTGTGTGCTGTCAACTTCCCTCCTCACATTGACTTTTAGCATTTTCACTTCTCCCCCGGTATTGAAAAATCTCTCCCTTTCATTTTTCATCCTTACTGTCAAGTCCCATATGGGCAGACGACTGGTTTTTTTTCTCTTCATCTTCTTCTATTCATTTGTATTTATTGGGGAGAAAAAAGGATCTAGCGCTATCTTTTAATTGAAATAGATGGAGGCACGGAGAGCTGTTTTCTCTCCCGGCCTCGCCGTTAAAGGTAATTGAATTGTGATGGTATAAGGAGAACTGGCCAGGCCTGCTTGTTATTTCAGGTGAGGGGTTGTCTGGCTGAAATGGAGGCATCGTCTCCCAGGCTGGATTGTCTCAGACTGGCACAATTAAGTGTGAGAGGGAGGCAGGAACAGTGTGTGTGTGTGGGGGTGTGGGTCTTTATGAATTATATTGACCCCAGAGTCAGAGCCACAGAGGAGGCTCACAGCACCTGTGTTACTGCTCCCTGTGTGTGTGTGTGTGTGTGTGTGTGTGTGTGTGTGTGTGTGTGGGGGGGGGGGGGGGGGGGGGTCCGTCATGTCTGTAGAGCTGTGCTGTTGATCTACGAGGTGTGGATATGTACTGTACAGGCGGCAGAGCTGTAGTTCAGACTAGACTTAAGTTTTTTAACGCGCTGCACCGCTTGCCTTCCCACAGTACACCACGCTCAGGGGCTTGTTAGAAAAGTTAATACAGAGTTGTAGATCTCAAGGTCACTGTTGTAGTAATGGCCAAGCGTGCAGACTTGGATTCATGTTCTCACAATATCGATCTAAATACCACTTTTGCACAACATTTGTGTAAAAATACAGAATTGTTTACCAGTGCAAGATTACAGTAGATTACATGTTACGCCACCGGTCACTCAACCAGTCGTTTGTATGCTGGGCTAGCAAGCTAGCAGTGGCACACAACAGTCACGTAATGTGACCAGACTGAATTTAAAAGTATAAAAACACACTAGGGACACTGACAACGACGGCAACCCTGCACCATGCATTATTAGTTTAATGTAATCTTTAAATTCAGGCTCGTCACATTACGTAACTTTGTTCTGAACAGAACTGGGTGTGCAGACACATACAATAAGTTTCTCCTCAATTTTGAAATTGTAAAACATAGAAATGTTTACCATGACTAACAGTTGCTACGTTACAAGAAACCAATCCGATTGGCCAACGCTAGCGTTTTCACGCTCCTCATTTACATAAAGTTGAGAAAATCCAACTTGCAACGCTCCGCTCGCCTTCCCACAATGCCCTACGCGAGCGTCAACGCCTGGTTTCATTGAAAATGAATTGGAAGCCGTCGCTCCGCTCTGCTGTAGTGGACACGCACCGTTAACCTGCAGTGACTGTGTGTGTGTGTGTGCTGGATGTGTGTGTGCTGGATGTGTGTGTGTGTGTGTGTGTGCTTGATGTGTGTGTGAGAGGTAGTTGGTCTACATTCTCTCTTCCATACACTCACTAAGTATTTCTCTACCTTTCTCTCTGTTAACTTTTCCTGCTTCCACATATGAGCTCTTATCTCTCTTCTGCCACGTCAGCCTGCCCCCCCCTCTCAGCCTGCCCCCCCCCTCTCAGCCTGCCCCCCCCTCTCAGCCTGCCCCCCCCTCTCAGCCTGCCCCCCCCCCTCTCAGCCTGCCCCCCCCTCTCAGCCTGCCCCCCCCTCTCAGCCTGCCCCCCCCTCTCAGCCTGCCCCCCCCCTCTCAGCCTGCCCCCCCCTCTCAGCCTGCCCCCCCCTCTCAGCCTGGCCCCCCCCCCTCTCAGCCTGCCCCCCCCCTCTCAGCCTGCCCCCCCCCTCTCAGCCTGCCCCCCCCTCTCAGCCTGCCCCCCCCTCTCAGCCCACGCCCCCCCCTCTCAGCCTGCCCCCCCCCTCTCAGCCCATGCCCCCCCCCTCTCAGCCTGCCCCCCCCCTCTCAGCCTGCCCCCCCCCCACGCCCCCCTCTCAGGGGTTTCAGGCAGGCTCACATCTCAGGAGGCACAAAGGGATGCTAGCTGTGTGTGTGTGTGTGTGTGTGTGTGTGAGAGAACTACCTATTTTGGTAGCATCACACCTTCTCCTATCTTGCTTGGTTGCTAATGAATTTCGTCTGGTTGCTGTGATATCCTGGTCCTCCTCCCTGCCCCCTGCTCTCCTAGCATGGTGTACAGTTCACCTGTTTCTCTCCTCTCAGGATTCCTCTGACTGAGACGACTGGGAACAGTTAGCTGCAGATAGCCCTCTCTCTTATTCTGTCGTCCCTGAACGCAACTTGCTTCGCTCCGTCTGTATTTATGTCTTGCAATTACTCCTCTCTTCTTCACCTCCACCTCTCTCCCTCCCTCCCTCTCTTTCTCTCTCTCTCTCTCTCTCTCTCTCTCTCTCTCTCTCTCTCTCTCTCTCTCTCTCTCCCTCTCTCCCTCTATCTCCCTCTCTCTCTCTCTCTCCTTCCCTCCCTCCCTCTCTATCCCTCTCTATCCCTCTCTATCTCTCTCTCTCTCTCTCTCTCTCCCCTCTGTTCTTCACCCATTTGTGAGTCACTGTTTACATTGATGTTATGGTCCTTCCAATATGTGTGTGTCCCTCCCTCTTCCTCTCAGTCCCACAGTGAGGTAACGGATGTACACACACACACACACACACACACACACACACACTCTGCAGCACCATTAAAATAATCTGCAGCACCATCCCATATGCCCTCAGGCTCCTATACTGGAGATAATTTCACACTTGGTACGTTCCCTTATGTTTTCCTTTTCTCTGGGGGTTGTGTGTGTGTATGTGTGTGTGTGTGTGCGCATGCCTTGGTGCTTCCATGCATGTGTGTATGTGTTCCATTCAGTTAACTTTTTGTTTACCTTTTGATAATCCATGGTCCGAGTGATTGCTTCTGTCCCCAGGCTATTGCAGCATCGGTCTGCTGTCTGTGTTCTGAACTTTGAACTTTAGCAGATCATTGGGTGGGCGTGACCTCTAAGTGACCCAGGAGCCTGGAGGGTGTTGTATGCAGTAATGACCAACAGGGGGCAGCACTAGGACAGTATGGATGGACTTCTCCATCTACCCCCTGCTGAGAACACTACCCCCTGCTACCCTTGTAGCACTCAGGAATCGTGTGTGTGTAAGAGAAAGAGAGTTTGTGTGTATGTGAGAGAGAGAGAGAGAGAGAGTGTGTATATATGTGTGTGTGAGAGAGAGAGAGTGTGTATATATGTGTGTGTGAGAGAGAGAGAGCGAGGGAGGGAGAGAGGGAGACCTGCCTAGCACCATAAAAAATTCATCTTTAGCATTCCCGGACGTTATTCTGTCATCAATATTGCATAGGGCCTTTAACTGCTTTGTTCAGAGCGGTTTGGATTTGAACATTAGCCTGCCAGCGTCCGTGTGGCGCTGCCTGATTGGCCGAGGAGGAGAGCTGCCAGCTCATGGCTGGACGGGGTGGACACATTAATGAGCAGCTGCACGGTTCAGGTGACAAGGGGAGGAAGCTGTTGACAAGGTTGTATATTTTATTGGAGGAAAAGCCAAGCAACACATGCTCTTAGTGACTTCTGCCACATCACTGTTAGTCTTGACGATTAGTGTGCAGTGTTCACACACGCTCACACGCACTCACATACACACACTCGCATACACACTCACACACTATTAGGTGCTTATAGTACTACTGAACTTGTTTCTTTATTCAGATCATACTTTTGGCTCCCGACAAAGCGAAGCATGCGAGTCTCCCGTGTAGTTGTGTTTGCGGTCGGTCCTTCTCTGAGGAGACCACAAGCGGTTGTGTTGGGGTCAGAAGCCCATCTGATGCATGATGACAAACGCAGTCTCCCAGGCTGACAGACCTCGTCTCTCTCCTCTATTTCCAATCCTCCCTCCTCAGAGCCGTCAAAAACACTGGCTGCTGTCGTGGAAGTTTTTGAGAGAATCAATCGTTTAAGCTGAAGTCGGGTGAAGTACAGAGTTAATGTTTATTTGACGTAGATTTAACATAATAACGTTATCAACATAACATCATCGACACACAAACATAAGACAATAACACAAAGACAATTCTATACAGCTCCATCCAGCATTCTAGAATGGAACCGGGAGAATCCAGCCCACCAGCACTACCCAGCTGATGGCCCTGAACCCCCAGAACATTCTTCAACAGACCATTTTATAGATACGACAGTTCTCAAAAGTCATTGGTCCATCCTACAGACATGCAGCTATACCAAATCTCTTCTGTCATTGGTTAAATCCTTAGAACAATACAGTTGAATCCACATTGTCTTCAGACCAACTGTCTCTTCCCCCCAGGTGACAAGAACTCTCTCAGGTCACCCAGACTTCCCGTCTCTTAGACTTCACGTCTCCTAGCTAGGTGTCATACAACTACAGTGGCATCTCTACCAAATGGAGTTTAATCAACATACATTGTATCAAGCTTCTTAACCAACTGTAAACTTATCCTAAAACACATTCATTGTACATAGGCCCAAAATTTCTTTCACACTGCCTCGCCAACCTGGCAGTTATTTAGCTCTTTCTCTCTATCTCACAAGAGGGCAGGCACACTAGAGATGATGTTCTCCACTCTGCTCAGGTATCTCTCTCTCTCTTCCTCTCTCTCCCCTCTCTCCACCTCTCTCTCTGTTTCCCTCATCTTCCCTCTCTCTCTTCCTCTCTTCCTCTGTCTCTCCACCTATCTCTGTTTCCCTCTTCTTCCCTCTCTCTTCCTCTCTCTATCTCTCGCCCCCCTCTCTACTCACTGTTGCCAATCTTCCAAAAGAGAATGAGAAATGTGTCCAATATCCCAGAGACAGGCAATAAAGATCGGAAGGCAATCGAGGTGAGGCCGATAGCATCCTGCTAGCGATAGCGGTCTTGCTTGGGTTAGCACTTGTGGGGACGAGTGGAGAGAGTTTCGCTGGCCTGTCCGTTTTCAGGGACGAGCCTCTCGTTATGTCTCATTGTTGCGGTCAGGTTTTTCTCTGGCTATTGTCTGAGGTTCCCAGTAGTTCTCCCCAGCTAATGGCCTCTTCCTCAGCTTGCCACAGCCCAAGCTCTCTGAGAAGGTTTGGGAAACTTGAGTGGAGCCTTTAAGGCAGGTGGGAGCAGTGAAGGGAAGAAGCCATTAAGATGCTCACTGTGAAGTCTGTGTGTGTGTCTGTGTGCGTGTCTGTGTGTGCGTGTGCGTGTGTGTGACTGAGATCCCCATGATGGATGGAGAGTGCTGACGTGTGCAACCCAGTGGACTGTGAGACTGGACATGGCTGGACCCTACTCTCCCTCACCCCCTCTCTCTCTCCCTCTCTCTCTCTCCCTCACCCCCTCTCTCTCTCCCTCACCCCTCTCCCTCACCCCCTCTCTCTCTCCCTCACCCCCTCTCTCTCTCCCTCACCCCCTCTCTCTCTCCCTCACCCCCCACTCTCTCTCCCTCTCTCTCCCTCACCCCCTCTCTCTCTCCCTCACCCCCTCTCTCTCTCCCTCACCCCCCCTCTCTCTCCCTCTCCCTCACCCCTTCTCTTTCTCCTTCTCTCTCTCCATTACCCCCTTTCTCTCTCTCTCAACCTCTCTCTCTCACCCCCCCTCTCTCCCTCACCCCCCCCCCCCCCCTCTCTCTCTCCCTCACCCCCCCTCTCTCTCTCTCTCTCCCTCACCCCCCCCCTCTCTCTCCCTCACCCCCCCCTCTCTCTCTCTCTCACCCCCCCTCTCTCTCTCTCCCTCACCCCCCCTCTCTCTCTCCTCACCCCCCCTCTCTCTCTCTCTCACCCTCCCTCTCTCTCTCCCTCACCCCCCCCTCTCTCTCTCCCTCACCCCCCCTCTCTCTCTCTCTCTTTCCCTCCCTCTCTCTCTCTTTATCTCTCTAGCTCTCTCTCCCCCCATTCTTCCCTTTCCCTGCATGACTTCCCCTGATCCCAACCCCCCCTTCCCCCAGTGATGTGTTGAGACCAAACACCAGCCATCAGCCCTTACCAGTCCTTCTGTAGACCTGCTCAGCCTCTAAATGCTCTCGCTCACACACACACACACACACCTGTCATGTGATCTGTCATGTGATCTGTCATGTGATCTGTCATGTGGAGTCCGCTCCACCTTCATCTTACAACACGCGTGTTTCACATGTTCAAATAGAGATCGATAAAAATACAAATATTATTATTATGATGATTATCATCAGTTATTATAAGACCGTCAGTCAGTCAGTCAGACAGACCCCTTCCTCCTCTAGCTGTGGGAAGCAGAGGCGAGGGTGAGGAGGAAGAGTCGATGTTGGTTATCAGGGAAGACGTCGCTCTACCTCACCAGTCAACGCCACCCTTCGCCTGGCCCGTTGCTAGGCAACTATGAGAGCCCCCTGACAGGGACAGTGTTTGTTTCTCTCCAGACCGCGGCCCCGCTCTCCGTCTCCAAACACCATCACGGCCGCTTCCTCGGGAAACACGCTTTAGGTTCTGTCTGAGGGGTCGGGGTCGAGAGTCTGTCTGGGTTCCGTCACGTTGGGTCAAGTAACTTTGAAGTCTTTGACGTTTCTTCTTTACTGTCGTCGCTGTTGGTTAGCAACTGCACCCCCTATCTGCCGGCCTGGGGTACTACAACTGCAGGAGAGGATTATTGAGTGTGTGTGTCTCGCATCTGGGTGTGCTAACTGGCTATTGTGTGCATGCCTGTGCGTGTGTGTGTGTGTGTGTGTGTGTGTATGCGTCCAGGCTGCAGCAGGAACAGAGCCAGGCCCAGGCGCTGGCCCAGGCGGAGGCTCAGGCTCAGGTCCCTGACGAGGGTGTCTCGTCTCCTGGCCGTGGAGCGGGGCCGGAGCCCAGCAGAGCCTCCAGCAGGCCGTCCTCAGAGAGAGGCTCTCCACCGAGGACGAGAGAGTCCGCGCCCAGCTCTACGTGAGTCACACACACACCACACACACACACACACCACACACACACACACACCACACACACCACACCCACACGCACACACACAGACACCCAGCACAGACACACACACACACACCACACACAGACACCAGCACAGACACACACACACACACACCACGCACAGACACACACACCACACACAGACACCCAGCACAGACACACACACCACACATACACACACACACCACACACAGACACCACGCACAGACACACACCCCGCACAGACACACACACACACACACACACACCCTGCACAGACACACACCCCGCACAGACACACACCCCGCACAGACACACAGACACACACACCTCCTAACTCCCTGCGTTCTCCCTCCTCCTCCGTCCTGCAGCGTTCAGGTTTAGAACTGTTCTCCCGGCACCCGCAGCGTTCTACGCTGGATCTCTAGATAATATTCACATTTTCTGCAGCCCTTGCTGATGTGCCCTTGTTTGAACACATTTGAGCACTTTCAAACTGCAGAGAAACTTTTTTCTTTTAATGGCTTTCTCCTTTTATATGATGAGTCCTTGCTGGTGCAGCATCATATCAACGGTGATATCATTGAGTCTGTAAGAGGGAAACAGCCGATCTTCGCTAAGTGCTTCAGGTAGACGGGGTGAGAAAGGCTCAGCTCTCCAGTCTTCAAGGTTACAGGATCTTTCCAGGTTGTGGTCATTTTCAAGTTCGCTTTCTTCACTTTTGGTGTTGCGTGTTCAAATCACGTCGGGGTCACCATTTGAAGGATTCAAATCTATGTGTCTATTCCAATATGTAATGATGGTATTCAATGACACAAATCTGTGTTCTAGAAAGAGTGGTCTGGAGTCGCAGAGGTCCGATAATATCAGCTTTAATGCAGCAGTTAAGTACAGAGCTCTGGGGTTGTCTAAGTTTCCCTACCCGCAACAGAGTTTGGGCTGGTTCACAAAGTCCAACTGGCTATCTTCCCTGCCCCAGCATATCATATACAATGCAATTGAAAACACAAGTATCAAAAAAGGGTTGAGCTTGTTCTCTCGTGCGTCAGGGAGTTGTTCTTGCCTACGCGTCCCACCTGCTCGGGTGCCATCTCCACCCAGTTTCAAGGTTGTTTCTGAAAATGAAGAGATAGAGACACAAAGAACAGCCTGCTTCCCACACTCAGTGTGAGACCCAATGTTTAAGCCTGAGCACACTTCTAAGTTCATAACTTTAATAAGCACAATGCATAACTTTAATAAGCACAATATATTCTTTAACACACACGTTCTCTCTCTCACACACACACACACACTCTAACGTACGAGTACACGTGGGATTGACTGGTTCCATGCTGGACTAGTGACAGTGTTGCAGAGGTCTGAAGTGGGGGGTCGGGTGGCTGAGCGGTTAGGGAATCGGGCTAGTAATCTGAAGGTTGCCAGTTCAATTCCCGGCCGTGCAAAATGACGTTGTGTCCTTGGGCAAGGCACTTCACCCTACTTGCCTCGGGGAGAATGTCCCTGTACTTACTGTAAGTCGCTCTGGATAAGAGCGAAAAATGTAAATGTAAGTGGCAGGCTTCGCTCTCAGTTCGTCTGCACTAGGTGAATACCAGCCAGTGCACACACACACACACAGGCACACACACACACACACACACCCTTTGACCCAGTACCCCATCAGTCAGTATTCTGAGACTCAGTCCTCTGGAATGAGCTGTCACCGTGACAACGCAGGGAGAGGAGATGGAGCGATGGGGTCAGAGGTTCTGAACACTGACTCACACCCACACACTCACACATAGACACATGCATATATACACACACAATATACATGCACACACATACATGTATTCACACACACTCATACACAGACACACACACACACGGCACTGGGCTAAAAGAATAAAGGATGATCCCTCCTCTGTGTTGTGTTGGGGTGGCAGGAGAGACGTCCTGGTTTGAACAGCATCGTCTCCCTGCTCCTACATCCCAGCCAATCAGAGAGAGACAGCCTCATTCCAGGGAGCTGGGATTTTATTTGCCGTAAATTGCCCTTGTAAACATCACGGGGCAATCATCCACCCAACGCCTCACACACACACACATTGGCTCAACAACCCACAGATTATTTGTAAAACGAGTAGAAGCCCATTTTCCCCAGAGAGCTACCGTTGTTTACTAACCTATGCTATTGATTCCATAGCTCGTTTCACATGCTCATCGCCCTAATAGAAAGATGAATCATTTCAGAGAGAGGTGGTCCGGTTCACCCCGGGGGAAGCGTGGAGCGGGGATCCCTCTCGGAACAGCGGCTGGGGGAAGAGGGAAGGATGAGGGAGGGGGGATGAGGGAAGGATGAGGGAGGGGGGGATGAGGGAAGGATGAGGGAGGGGGGGATGAGGGAAGGATGAGGGAGGGGGGGATGAGGGAGGGGGGGATGAGGGAGGGGGGGATGAGGGAAGGATGAGGGAGGGGGGGATGAGGGAAGGATGAGCGAGGGGGGATGAGGGAAGGATGAGCGAGGGGGGGATGAGGGAAGGATGAGGGAGGGGGGGATGAGGGAGGGGGGGATGAGGGAAGGATGAGGGAGGGGGGATGAGGGAAGGATGAGGGAGGGGGGGATGAGGGAGGGGGGGATGAGGGAAGGATGAGCGAGTGGGGATGAGGGAAGGATGAGCGAGGGGGGGATGAGGGAAGGATGAGGGAGGGGGGGGATAAGGGAAGGATGAGGGAGGGGGGGGATAAGGGAAGGATGAGGGAGGGGGGGATGAGGGAAGGATGAGGGAAGGATGAGGGAGGGGGATGAGGGAAGGATGAGGGAGGGGGGGATGAGGGATGGATGAGGGAGGGGGGATGAGGGAAGGATGAGGGAGGGGGGATGAGGGAAGGATGAGGGAAGGATGAGGGAGGGGGGATGAGGGAAGGATGAGGGAGGGGGGGATGAGGGATGGATGAGGGAGGGGGGATGAGGGAAGGATGAGGGAGGGGGGATGAGGGAAGGATGAGGGAAGGATGAGGGAGGGGGGATGAGGGAAGGATGAGGGAGGGGGGGATGAGGGATGGATGAGGGAGGGGGGATGAGGGAAGGATGAGGGAGGGGGGATGAGGGAAGGATGAGGGAGGGGGGATGAGGGAAGGATGAGGGAGGGGGGATGAGGGATGGATGAGGGAGGGGGGATGAGGGAAGGATGAGGGAGGGGGGATGAGGGAGGGGGGGATAAGGGAAGGATGAGGGAGGGGGGGATGAGGGAGGGGGGGATGAGGGAAGGATGAGGGAGGGGGGATGAGGGAAGGATGAGGGAGGGGGGATGAGGGAAGGATGAGGGAAGGATGAGGGAGGGGGGATGAGGGAAGGATGAGGGAGGGGGGGATGAGGGATGGATGAGGGAGGGGGGATGAGGGAAGGATGAGGGAGGGGGGATGAGGGAAGGATGAGGGAGGGGGGGATGAGGGATGGATGAGGGAGGGGGGATGAGGGAAGGATGAGGGAGGGGGGATGAGGGAGGGGGGGATAAGGGAAGGATGAGGGAGGGGGGGATGAGGGAGGGGGGGATGAGGGAAGGATGAGGGAGGGGGGATGAGGGAAGGATGAGGGAGGGGGGATGAGGGAAGGATGAGGGAAGGATGAGGGAGGGGGGATGAGGGAAGGATGAGGGAGGGGGGGATGAGGGATGGATGAGGGAGGGGGGGATGAGGGATGGATGAGCGAGGGGGGATGAGGGAAGGATGAGGGAGGGGGGATGAGGGAAGGATGAGGGAGGGGGGGGATAAGGGAAGGATGAGGGAGGGGGGGATGAGGGAAGGATGAGGGAGGGGGGGATGAGGGAAGGATGAGGGAGGGGGGATGAGGGAAGGATGAGCGAGGGGGGGATGAGGGATGTGGGAAGGATGAGGTTCTCGACTGAGACTGTAGCCTCTGAGAGGAGAGCGGTGTTGGTCTCGTTAAGACCGACTTATTTTTGCATGAGTTATGTGCACACACACACACACACACACACACACACACACACACACAGACTGCTGCAGAAGTTATGTGGGAGAGGAGTCTCTTCTCAGTGAGTGTCTGAGAGAAAGAGAGAGACAGAGATAAACACAGACACAGAGACACACACAGACACACAGGCACACACACAGGCACACACACAGACAGACACTCAGACAGACACTCAGACAGACAGACAGACAGACAGACAGACACACAGAGACGATTCCTCTCTGAGCGTTCCTTTAGAGTGCTGAAGTTGAATAGACTGAGAGAGTTAATCACCAACTCCTCAGTGTTTCATACTCTGGTCATTGTCTGGCCTGTCAGCCTCTTTCATAAAGATGTTGCAAATTGTCTTTTCTCTTTAAAAGGCAAAAGAAGGCCTAGTTACTGAACACCCAGACCTCCCCCACCCCTTGTAATTTTTTAGTGTCAACTTTGCAACGGCAGATCTTTTTCCTTATATTTTCCCATCCATCTTTGAAATTACACCCGCTTTCAAATCCTTATTTTTTTTCCTAATTCATTCTTTATTTTTGTTTTTAAACAAGTTTCATTACTGAAATGAATGCTCCTACTAACTCCATGAGATGTACATCCAGAAGTAATAAATGACCTTGTATTCCACTTCCTTAACGACGTGGGGCGATTTGCACCCTTGAAATGCGTTTTAACGATCCCTTGACTGGACACGGAGACCCTCACCATGGGTCAATCAATGTTTCACATTTAAATCGTTCAAAAAAACGAAAACGAGTTTGAAAATTTGACGTTTAAATGAGTGCCGATTGTGTAGCGTAGACCAAGTAGCGGAACACAACGAAGGGTTTCTGTCGAGTCAGGCAGTCACTATACTAAGCTCACTCCTCTGTGATTGAGCCTTCACAGGTGATTAGTGAAAGCTTTAGTTCTGCCCTGTGGGCTACCTGTGCCTGGCCGCACATTAGCATACAGGCTATTGATCTGCCTAGCCGCTACATTAGCATACAGGCTCCCCGGCTATATCTGCCCTGAAATGGAACGCAAACAGCGCTAGGAAGCTAGCTAGCTTTCAGTTCACATGCAGATGTCAATGCTCTACTTCAGAGGCTTGTCTTCAGCCCAGTGTTCCTGCTATGATGTGAGCTTGTTTCAGGATTGTGTACTGTGCTAAAGAAAGGGTATCAAGGGTGAGGGAAAGCAACAAGTTTCAAAAGGTTGAACCAATATTTTTGAAGAATTTATCAACGGTTGGAAAAATGCGAGAGAGAAAAAGTTTTGGGAAAAGTTCCAAAAATTCTAAACAAAAGTTTTGAAAAGGTTGAAGAAAAGAAAAGTAAAAAAAAAAAAAAAAAAAAGATTTCTTTGAAATTTTGCATCATTGACTAGCCTACTTGATGAGGAATCTACTGTACTCGTCTCTGCTCTGGAGCATCGAAGGTAGACACGCGTACTGGAAAGGTAAAAGAAAGCAGGAAATGTCTTCAGGAAACCAGTTATCCCTGCGTGTATTACGATGCACGAGTGATTGAGGTGATCCTTAATTCACGCTAACACAGAGAACAATAGTTTGTCAGTCCTGTCTTTAAGTACCTTACTAATTAATAGAAGTTACTGGTGTTTTTCTCCCTGACTGTGGTTTATGAGCCTTGTGATCTGGTTTGAGTGCTGGCCCTGCGTGGTCAAGGGTGCCCGTTTGGCCATGTAGTGATGGACTCATTTGCACACAAATTATTTTTTAAATTACTTTACTGGCTGGTTCCCTTGGAGGCGAGCTGCTGCCCAAAACTGGATCCTGAGTAACGGAAGGATGTGTGATCCGGTTTGGTCAGTTTGGAACCAATACAGACTTTATTTACCATAACAGTAGACAGAAAGGGATGACAGGATATGTATTGCTCTCATTCCCACCCCGTCTATCCATCCGTCTGTGTTTTAATCAAGTCATAGACTCCTCCATCTTTTTTTCTTTTTTTTTGCTTCTTCTTTTTCTCTCCCTTCTTCTTTTTCTATTTCTCAATGACTTGCCTGCGGAGCCAAACCATCAGAACAGCCAATCAATCAGGAGCCACATCATTTCATCTAGACACAGCGACTGGACCCTGAGGCAGACGTTTCAATCAAACCCAGAGTCATCAATCTTTGGAGGTCTCACCTCGACAGTGTCTGGCCGGGCCGGCCTGCGTTCGGTTTGTCTGACGGCCGCGACAGCGCTGGCGATTTGTCGGAGGAGGAAATCCCTCACAAAGGCCCTTTTAAAATATGTGCTTAAGAAAGCATTGAATGGACCTCAATTACTCACCTCTTAACAACCACAGAAGGAAACCCAGCTGTTTCTCATCGACCGTAATCATGGTTTGGGTTGTACGATTCTGAGAAACGCAAACGTTTCTACGTTTTTTCAACAGCTTAGCGTAGCTTTTGTATATGCTTTAAAAAAAGAAATTGTGCATATTTTGCCTCTAATTGTCATATTTATTGTTTGATGTTACAATCACCTATAGAAACCCTAGATTGTATCCACTGTCATATCTGGACATCTTTTTTTACATAAGAGGATTATTTAGTACTCGGGGTTTAGCAGTATCTTGGTTAACAGGCCTTCTAATGGGATTCTTCATGCAGGCTCCGGGACAGCGGGGGTTAAGATGTGACCACAGCTTCTTCCTCTCTTCATCCTCTCCTCCTCCTCTTCCTTTCCTCCTCTTCCTCCTCCTCTCCCCATCCTCCGTCCTTCAATCCACTCACCCGCCAATAGAACATCCCCCTGTACCTCCTTAAACTGTTTTCATTTGCTATTTGGCTGGCCTGGAAATAAGTTATGGTTAAGCTTACATTTTCGAGAGAACCACTTCTCGCATATACACACAGACACTCTGTACAATTCCTTAAAAAGTGCCGTCCCCAGCAAATGTCCCCCCTTTCGCAAATCTGTGTACTTCAAATGCTGTGGCAGTTTAGATAGAGGCGACTGGGCCTGGCTGATAATGGGCCGACAATTTAATTTCTAGGTATTAAAAAAGACTTGCTGCGTTTAGAATTGGAGACTTGTAGGTGGTATTTGAAAACAGCATCCCCTTTTTTTCCACCTGGTTTCTTTTTTCTTTTCGCTATAGGGGGCGAGGAAAATGTGAATTCATGTTTTTCTTTCTTTAAGTGATATAAACAGGTAGTGCAGAGAGGCCTGTGTGTATGTGGTGATGGCTGTTTAAACCTGCCTGGCTTGCATCTAATAGAATATGCCCTACTCTGTAACTGCCCAGAGAATCTTCCGGGCTGTGTCTTGTAACCCTGGCAGGCTCACTGTAACACCTGGAGCTGGGGCTGTCAGTCACTTCAGCTGAGTGCCCTTCAGAACTCCTCTATATGCCTCTTCCCTCGTGGCCACAACCACAGAGGCTGTGGCCTGTCAGCTAACCAGCTTCTAGTCAACTGATGATTCCCTCTGCCTGTGTTGAGTATATTGGTGTGTGTGGTGGTGGTGTGTGTGTGTGTTTGTCTGTGTGGTGGTGAGGTGTGTGTGTGTGTGTCTGGTCTCCCAGAAGTTCTCCATCCAGCAGCCAGCCATTACTTAACTCCCTCCCCTCTCCCCTCCTTGCCCACCCCTCATCCTCGCCCGCCCCTCAGCGGCGCCATGCCCACACGTAGTGCCAGGGTTGGGGCAGACAAGACGTTGGGGCTTAATTGGCCGGGCTCGCGGCTGGCACGGGTGTCGGACTCTCACCCCGGCAGCTAATTGGCTCAGCGGGCTGCCAGCTCGGGGCCGGAGATACGGCCAGCTTCGATTGATGGATGGATGCAGGTGTCAGGAAAGCTGCTGTCAAACAGAGCTCTTGGAAAGTCAATTTACTGGCTCAAAAGGAACGTGTAGTGTGTGTGTGTTGTATGTGTGCGCGAGAGTGTGTGTGTGTTAGTGTGAGAAACAGAGAGAAGGATCTTTCTAGTTATTCTGAAACTTTTTAAGCTGAAATTGTAAATTTTCTGATGCAGAAACTTTCTGGTACAGTGTGTGACTGACAAGTTGGTTATTGTTTTTTAAACAGCAACTACAGTAATTATCCCCTTCCGGCATAGTTCTGTTTAAACTAACTTAAGTAATGGAGATGCAATCAGAATGATTCAACAGGCATTGTACTGAACAGTAAATAGATAAACCACCTGGATCAATCTACAGTAGGTAATGAGGCAACATCTCAATTTGTAATTTAAATTACCACTCTTCTTATTTAATGCCTTGAATATCCAGAGTTTTAATCAACTAAACTAAAAGTTCTGTCTCATTCCCTCGTTACATGGCAACAACAGCTTGTGTTTGTGAGAGATCAGCGACGTAAACCTTAGCATCACCAGATGAAGGCGGTTATTCGACTGAGCACACCACAATGGCATGACTAGCCTGCTCTGATAACTGCTGCCAATCCGACGAGCCAGCTCTCTCACTCTCTCTCACACTTTCTCTCTCTCTCTCTCCCTCTTTCTCTCTCTCTCACACTCTTTCTGTCTCTCTCTCTTTCTCTCACACCCCCTCACTCTCTCACACACTCTCTTTCACACTCTCTCTCTTTCTCTCACTCTCTCCCTCCCTTCATCTCCCTCTCTCTGAGTCTCCTAATTGGCTAGATGTGGGTGCCTAAAGGTCAGGGATGCGAGGCCGGGCGTTGTGGAAGATGTGTGGTGTGACTCCTGCACGGTAAACTCTACCACACACACACCAAGACACGCTCTCCTCTACATTGTTTATTAGCTGTTGCTTTTTTGTTTGTTTCTCTCCCTCCCTCTCGCTCCTGTTCCTCACTGCTGACTGGAGGGACGCTGTAATGAGATGGTATGCAAGAGAACAGTTGCCCTGGCTAATGGCTGCTTCAGCGTGTAGGGGGGTAGGACTGACCATGGAGATGAACAGAAACATGCTGTGTGGAGGAGCACACACTGGAGACAGCCTGGAGATGTGTGCATTCACAGTAGTAGGGAAAGTTCCAGAAGATGGAATGAGGGAACGAGTGGAGGAAGAGAAGCAGGGGATAATCAAGGCTGTGGTCAGCGAGTGGAAGGTGACCCCAAACCAGCAGAGGGGGTCTTGATAGAGGATTGAAGAGCCCCCCCTCTGAAGGTTATCTGGCTGGGAAGACCCCCCGGTAGAGAACATGAATATGCATCATTACACACACACACACACAGACTGAAGTCAGACATATGGAGAATGTGTCATCATGAACAGCATGAGGTTCACAGTCAGCAGCACATACGAGGGCATCCCCTCTCTCTGTCTCTCTGTCTCTCTCTGTCTCTCTCTCTTTGTCTCTCTTTCTGTCTCTCTCTTTGTCTCTCTCTGTCTCTCTCTGTCTCTCTCCCTGTCTCTCTCTCTCTCTCTGTCTCTCTCTCTCTCCTCCCCTAACTGCTAAACATCTGTAGCCCTCCAACCCTCTGTCACTTTGACCCTCTCCCCTCTACAATGAGACCCCTCTCTCCTCCCCCCCTACTCCCTCCATCCTCAGGGGAGGCTGTTCTATACAGGCTGTACTAGACTGCTCCTCCAGGTACAACTGAGTGTCCTCTGCTCTCAAGTGAAGGACTTCTCTCTTTCTCTCTCTCAGCGTGTGTGTTGTTGATTGTGTGTGTGTGTGTTGTTGATTGGGTTTGTTTGTGTGTGTCTGTATGTGTGTTGTTGATTGTGTGTGTGTGTGTGTGTGTCTGTGTGTTATTGATTGTGTGTGTGTCCACCACATGGAATGCTCCCCTGTGTTTGTGTATCCTTGCGGTGGATGACGTGGTTAGCAGGTCCTGCATCAACTTGTCTCTCCTCAAGCTCCTCCCCCAGCTAGTCTCTCCTCAAACTCCGCCCCCATCTAGTCTCTCCTTAAACTCCGCCCCCAGCTAGTCTCTCCTCAAACTCCGCCCCCAACTAGTCTCTCCTCAAACTCAGCCCCCAGCAGCTCAGAGTGACTGGAAACCCTAAGAGAAACTTCTGCTCAGAAGGGGGGTTATCACAGGAGATAAAGGCAACCCAAACACAGAATGATCAATCAATCACTTTATATCCCAGGGCGGCTGATCAGCCAATTAATCAATTTCCGAGTCGCGGAACATCCAGATGTTTTGCCGTAGTCCCGGGGAAAAATAGATTTGTCCCGTCGTCCCTAGTCTAGCAGTGTGCGGAGGGTTGAGCAATGCAGGCGTCATTAACGATCGCACTCCAGGTTTTTATTAATTGTGTTCCTGGATGGATTCAAATGCATCGAGTCGGTCATTTCCATAACACAAGTTGCTGAAAGTGGAAGAAAACAAACCACTTTCAGTGCCGAGGTGCCTTTCCTCTGTTGACTATAATAATGAAGCTGTAGTTAGAAAGTCCAATCTTGGCTTTATCAACCATTCCTTTTAATGTGGAACCCGACATAGAACGCCTCCTGATTCCAGGTCATTAATCTTCTCAGAAACACATTGACCTGTGCCCATGTCTGTGTGCGTGTGTCTATTGATCCCAGTGTCAGGTTTAGGAACACTGAAGACAGCAGGTCTATCGAAGGGACGAGCAAGGTTTAAACTAACATCCCCCTCACCCACGCCCATCATTAAGGACAGCTGCTGCGGTTCTGCTCTCGTTGACCTATGAGCTGCTGGCTTTGTTAGGAAGACTCAATTCTAACTCAGTGTCCTTAAACACAGTTACTCCCTCCTTCCTACACACACACACACACACACCCTTACTCATGCCCCTCCATCTTTGGTCCGCGACAACATGCCCTGCCCTTTGACCTCTAGAGGTCGTTGTCTATCCATTACTCACTGTTCCCAGAAGCCCCTGGGAGATAGTCAGGGGCTCCAGACTCCTTGCGGATCTCTGGGGGTGACGGAGTGTTCGGACATTATGGGATGCTTCTTGGTGTGATGAACAGTTGTTTCTAAGACGTGTGTGTGTGTGTGGCCTGCAGTGTTGCACTGGCCAGTAGATGGTTAAGTTCGTTCCAGCCTCCGTCGTATATATCTGACATCTTAGTGTCCCCCAAGACTTCGTCCTCCGGCCAGTAATGAACCCAGTCCTTAGTCTTCCAGCCCCTCTATAAAGCACCAGGGCTAATTAACTCTGAACAGGGGATGGCTTCACTTTGGAGAAGCCCTGGATGTTTCGAGCAGGGTTTAAGAGGCCCTCTTGATGGAATCGCTTAGTGTGGGGCTGTCTGTGGGTCAGGCCTGCTCTGCTATCACTCCCATCAGTTTGATTTGATCTGTAAATGATTGATGCCTTTTAAAGGTAGTGGTGGGTGATAACATGTAATGGGGTTTAGAGTCAGTTAAAATGTG
Organism: Osmerus eperlanus; assembly: GCF_963692335.1. Taxonomy (NCBI): domain Eukaryota; kingdom Metazoa; phylum Chordata; class Actinopteri; order Osmeriformes; family Osmeridae; genus Osmerus; species Osmerus eperlanus. Next base: position 1,897,124 of record NC_085034.1, on the reverse strand, counting down.
TGGTGAGGTGAAGATGTGTGTGTGTGTGTGTGTGTCTGGAGTAAGAGGATAAGTGTGTAAGAGAGGCTTTTTTTGGTCTCGCATGTATGACTATTGATCGTCTTCAAAAATATTCTCCCTTTTCCAAATTGGATACAACTCTGCTCTGAAAAGCAAAGCAACTGTCAAAACCTGTCTTCTCCTGCCTCTACCTACATCTGTAATGCTCCTCATATTGACTCACTCTGGGCAGCCTTCTCTCTCTGTCTCTCTCTCTCGCTTTCACTATCTGTCCATCTCTCTTTTTCTATCTCTATTCTCTCTCTCTCTCCATCTCTCTCTATCTCAATTTCGCTCTCACTGTCTCTTTCTTTCAATCCCAGTTTTTTCCCCTCAATCTCTCTTTCTCTATTGTTTTCACTATCTCTCTTTCCATCTTTCTCTCTCTTTCCCTCGCTTTCTACCTCTCCTCCCCCGTCCCTCCTTCCCTTCATCTCTCACCTCCCACACACCCACACCTCCGCCGTGCCAATTAACACATGCGTGTGGTGACAGCGGCCTACCTCTGACCTCTGACCTGCGCCCGCCTCCTCCAGCCCCAGCGTCCCTGTCGGCTCAGCAGGGCCGCTGTCACGCGGCCGGGTGATGTATGGGGCCCCTGCCCCTGCGCCGCGCTCCGCCCGTCCGGACGTGTCCCGGAGAGAGGCTTGATTATGACGTAGTGGCAGTCAGCTCTGAGTGGTCAGCTGACACCGTGAGAGAGGGTCTCTCTCTCTCTCTGTCACGATACACATGTTGACACTTTCACTTTGATGTCTAGTTCTCGGGAAGTGGGCTTTTTCTTGAAGGAAGGTTGTGTGTGTGTTCGTTGTCATGATTCGGTTTGTTCCGGTCACACACACACACATGCAAACAGATGTTCCACGCCCTTACAATGCAGCATGCGTTCATTCAGTGGAACCGAGGTGAAGCGTTAGAACGTAGGAATGGAGAGAGTACGGAGGAGAGAGAGAAAGTCCTGACGCAGCACATCCTCCCTCCTTTCCTCCTTCCGCTTCGCAGCCAAACTGCGACAATCGGCTAATTAAAAAAACACGGCTGTCCTTAATTATTCAACGGGGGCTAATTGACATGCACAGAGCCTCACCCCCTCTTAAACGATGCGTTTAATCTGACCAGGCGGCTCCAGAGGCCTGCTGGTCCATTGTGATGCAGGAGAGCTGAAGGGACTGTGGAGGAGAGGGCCTCTTGGCTGGCGGTTTGTTTACCTAGAGAAGGATGTGGCCTGGAGCAGGTGTGGCTCTCATGAGACCTGGACGTGGTTCTCTGTGAAGCCAGAGAGTTCCAGGCTGTCATCCCCTCCTTCCTCGCCGCCTAACTTTCCTGCTTGACTTATTCCTTTCTTGACCACTCACTCTCTCTTTCTACTTTGTTTTTTGTTTTCGTTCTACCCCTCCAGCACCCTGCTCTCCTCCCTCCCTGCTTTCCTCTCTCCCTCCCTCTCTCCCTTTCTGCCTCCTTCCCTCCTCTCCTTCCTCTCTCCTCCCTCCTTCCTCCCTCCCTCCTCCTGGTGCCCCCTGGCCAGCAGGCCTCATGTCCGGAGCTGGCCTGGCTTGGAAGGGCCCGGTCTGCCGCTGACAAGCGGCCATGATAAATCACCCTCATTGTCCCTCGCTCTTTTCATCCTCCTCCTCTCTTTTCATTCTTTCACTTTCAAGTTCACTTCCATTTTCCTGTCCAATTCATCGGCCACTCCATCCCTCCTCCCCCCGCCGCTCCCTCGCTCCTCCCCATCCTCCTCTTCATCAGGAGAACAAAGGTCCGTGAGGAGAGGCGGAGGGCTGGCCCATTGTCCGGGCTTTGGTATGATTAGATTATCTTTAGGGGCCAGTCAATGGGGTTAATCAGTAGGAAGTAATCCTGTGTGTGTTTGTGTGTGTGGTTGAACTTGCCGATACGCATCCCCAAACACTAGAACACAAGCACATTAGAAAACAAATTCCCCAGACACGCATTTATGTCAGGACCGCTCTCCTTTTTTTAATGACCCCTTTAGTTCCGCCTCCTCTATACATTTATCTCTACCCGCTCTGTGTGTCCAGCTGCCCCGGCTGGTGTGTGTGTGTGTCTGTCTGTACGTGTGTGTGTGTGTGTGTTTGGGATCAGTTTGTCTCAGCTGTTGGTGTGCGGTCGTCTTTTGTGTCTGTTTGTCTTTCGTTTTTTTTCCCTCTTTAGGACAGAAATCTTTTGTACCCACCAACAACCAGAACAGTTTCATTTGACACGCTTGTGATGATACAAGGCCGCCCAACACCACTCCTCGTCCTCCTCTCTCTCAAAGCCTTTTCCTCTCTGCCACCTTCTCTCTTTCTATCTCTCTCTTTCTGTTCGAGCTAAATTGAGCTGTCAAAATAAGACAGTTTTCTGGCATGCAGGGTCACACTGACGATTTCAGCCCTGCATTGTTACCCATAGGACACACCCTGCCTCCCCCACACACACACACACACACACACACACATACACACACAAACACGCACACTCTAACAGCTGAACTCACTATATTATTTTCACACATTTTGATCCTGTGGTGAAGTGGTTTTGTTCTAGTGTGGGCTGTGTGGGTGACATAGGCCAGTCTGGATCAGGGGTCTTCACAATGCCAGTCAGCAGACACAAGGGTAACCGTGGCTTGAACAAGAGGGTAGTTACTGTGATGGGGGGGGCTGTGAGGGGGAGGGGCTGTGAGGGGGGAGGGTCTGTGAGGGGGGAGGGTCTGTGAGGGGGGAGGGTCTGTGAGGGGGGGGGGGGCTGTGTTTGGGGGTACCAGGAGTCAAGAGAGGATCTACTAGACTGAAGAGTGAACTAATACTGCCAGCTAGAGAGGGTCAGATCCTGGAGTTCCTCTCAGCTGTTAGCTTACTTGTCGGATGTTCGGATGTGTTTCTTTTAATATACATATATATATAGCATTTGTCATGCTTTGTTAGACAGTCTTCAAGTGAAGTGTGACAGGAAAGGCAGAGAGAGAGGTGAGAGACACACACAGCAAAGGGCCATGTTCAGCTTGGGACCCAGGCTGCTGTGGTGTACCCTCAGCCTGGATGGTGCTCACGCTTACCTGCTGAGTTACCCGGACGCCCCAGGCTGCTGTGGTGTACCCTCAGCCTGGATGGTGCTCACGCTTACCTGCTGAGTTACCCGGACGCCCCAGGCTGCTGTGGTGTACCCTCAGCCTGGATGGTGCTCACGCTTACCTGCTGAGTTACCCGGACGCCCCAGGCTGCTGTGGTGTACCCTCAGCCTGGATGGTGCTCACGCTTACCTGCTGAGTTACCCGGACGCCCCCAAGTCAGGTGGTGTTTGAGCTCCGCTCGACTGACGTGACCTTGACAGGGCGGACGACCTTCTCTCTCTCCTCGTTCGTCTGCGGGTCGTCCTCCTTCCTCCTCGTCACATGGCAAACACAGACGCAGAGGGCCATCACAGAGCAGTGATCCAAGGGAAATTAAATATTTCAGAAGTTTTCTCCCCCTCGCCGGATGGCGGTGATTAAAGATCTGGTAGGCTGCTGCCTCGTAGGACAGCCTGAATATGGAATCAATAGGGTGTTATCTAAATGTGATTCCGTCTAGTGTGTGTGTCTTCTCCAATAGCGATTCTGTGTAATGTGTGTGTGCACGTGCGTGTACACACACAGGTGTTCTCTAAATGTGTGTGTTGTGTGTGTGTGTGGGGGAGATAGCAGAACGGGAGTGTGTGTACTCAGGCATGTGCTGGTGCAGTGCAGTCACCCCAAGCTTGAGAATACTAAACCTTCTAAATGTCATTTTGAAGAAGTTCATGGATGAATCAGCACTTTTCTCTCTCTCTTTCTCTCAATGCTTCCTCCCTTCAGGAGATTGGACGGAAGGTAAGGCTGGAGACTCCTTCTCTCCCTCCCCAACCCCCCCATCTCTCCCTCCCCTCCCCTGCATGCTTTACAGAGAACCGAAGCTTTTCTTTGGCTCCATCATTTCACTTCCTTTTCAATCCCGCTTGAAACATACTCCTCTTCATGGCCCCTTCAGGTCGCTGCTGCATGCTAATGCAGGGCGTTCTCTCCTCATCTCTCATCAGCGCCAGACCTAACAAGATACAACCTTTAAAAGCTTTTTTTAGTTTGCTTTTAGGTGCGCCTCACTCAAACACGACATGCTATCTCCTTTTCAGTCGGGTCTTTTTATTGCAAATGTCTCCAGTTACTGTGGAAGACAGTGAGCTACCTAGTGTCCACAGTCAGTCTCCTGTCCTGTGTCCTACTGTTCTGTAGACTATGCCCATAGTGGCACCCTCACAGCACTGACTCATCTCTCAGACTAGATTCTCTCGTCCGGACCTAGCAGACCTGGATCTTCACAGGGCCTGACTGGGACATGTCTTAGTCAGCACTAGGATCCTCTGAGACAGACCCAAGCAGTGCACGGAGAGACGAGAGAGAGAGAGAGAGAGACGAGAGAGAGGAGAGAGAGAGAGAGAGAGAAGAGAGAGAGAGAGAGAGAGAGAGAGAGAGAGAGAGAGAGAGAGAGAGAGAGAGAGAGAGAGAAGAGAGAGATGATGAGAGAGAGAGATGAGAGAGAGAGAGAGAGGAGAGAGAGAGAGAGGAGAGAGAGAGAGAGAGAGAGAGAGAGAGAGAGAGAGAGAGAGAGAGAGAGAGAGAGAGAGACGACTGTTCCTCGATCCTTCTAGAACTATTCCACCAGCTCAGCAGAGGTCCTAGCTAGCGGAAGCATGTTGTCTCCCCATGTCTCCATCGCCCTCTAAACCAGACCCTGTCCACTGACAGCCGAGCTTAGTGTAAATGGGGCTGTGGGTGCTGGGGGTTGGGGGGGGGGCTGGGGGTGGGGTGGGGGCTGGGGGTGTGGGGGGCACAGGGTGATTTCCTGAGGAGCTGACATGCCTAGGCGTATCTCCCAGGAGAGATCAGCTTCCGGTCTGATGGGTGTTTACTGAAGGTCACTGGCGAGAAGGAAGCTAGGAGATAGACCTCGCTCGTAAATAAGGAGAGAGGAGCCTTTCTGTTCCTGGTCTGATGTTATCCCCTTCCCAGCTGTCACACACACACACACGTAGCATACATACAGGACACATACAATACATACACACATCCAGGTCTGAAGACGCTCTGATCGAAAACACCTCGTGAACCAACGTCCTTGGAAGTTCTACAGACGACACCAGACACACTCTCTCTCTGTCTCTGTCTCTCTCTCTCTGTCTCTCTCTCAGTATGGCATCCCCTCCACACCTCATCCCCAGCCCCTGGTCTCTCCGGCGCGGTGGTGTAGACAGGGACATGGAGAGCTTGTGTCTGTGTTCACATATCTGTGTCTCTGTCTGCTACTGTGTCTGTGTTCACATATCTGTGTCTCTGTCTGCTACTGTGGCTGTCTGACTCCTCGGTGTTGTCTTGTCTTGTCGTCGTGTGTCTGTGTTTCATGGTCTGCTGAGCTCTCTAGTAATGGGGCTTGTTCTTCTTCCCTCTCCCACCTATCTGTGTGTGTGTGTGTGTAGGCCAGGCAGCTGGAGACCAGAGATGCAGAGCTGAAAAAAACAAGAAGCGTTCTACAGAGAGCAGGTGGCCAAGCTGGAGGAGAGGGTAAGACCAGACCCACCACAACACACACACAAACACAGCCCCATACCAACCAAAGTCACCGACTTCATTCTGGTCACACCAGGCCGCTGTCAGGCTGGGGGGACAGCTTAGACACGCTGCCCTCCCCACTTCTGTGTCGATGTGTGGGGCTGTCACTGCCCCTCCGTGGCCCCGCTAGGCTGCATGTCCTGGAGGGGGGGGGGGGTGACCAGTGGAGGGGGTGCTGGGGGTCAGATAGTTTGTCCTTTTCAGCAGGGTTTCATAGCTCGGAAAAATGTGTCTTCGCTTAATTGAAAGACCCCATATGCGGGTTGATGCAGATTGCGTAATCACACACACACACGCACTCGCACACACACATGCTCTCGCACACACACTACTTTTGAATCAGTGTGTGTTCTGTGGGAGGATAGTTCTGCACACAGGTGCTCAGTTCTCCTGAAGATGAGAACTCACACATCAGTCCCTACAAGGTCAGTCCTGCCTTGTCTGTGTAAGCAGGACATGTTTCCAACCATCTCAGTAGGTTATATTGTTAACAACAGCCGATCAATATTGATTGTGTTGTGGTCGGTGATTGGTTTGAGTTGGACGGCGGCGTTTGATTGGCTGCTGCAGAACAGGAGGTGATGTCGCTGACGTCAGAGGCTCAGAGCGATCTGTGAGTCATTAAGGAAGGAGGGAAAGAAAACGACCTTTTTCAACTGGGTGTCTTCTCTTTACTTGTGTCCCATGGCAACACCATATGAGTGTAGCGGTGTGTGGCCATGAACGGCAAGATGATGAAGGGAGGACTGGAGAGAGGGAGGGAGCACTGGAGAGAGGGAGGTAGAGGGGGAGGGAGGACTGGATAGAGGGAGGGAGGACTGGAGAGAGAGAAGGAGAGAGAGTGAGAGTCGTAGAGGACCCGTTTGCGTGTGAGTCGTGTTAAATCAGAAAACATTTAATGTCATTTACATTATAATTCTCGACGTAATAAAGGGAGAATCCGGTGTCCAGATCCCGAGGCCTCAGCGAGGTCATGCAGCTGCTCAGACTGTGTGGAGGGACGAGGAGGAGGGATCATAAAAGTGATCAGTCCCTCACTAGCACAGGTCTTATTGACCCCTCCGCTCCCTCATCAATCAGCCAACCGCCCCTAATCAATACCTCCTTACTCTGTCAACAAAATCACCTTCACAGCCCTGGAAGAGATGTGAGTGGGGAAGGAAGGAGGACGGCAGCGAAGGACAGAAAGAGAGAGGAGAGGAAGAGAGGAGAGGAACCGAGGGGATCTGGACCTGTCTAACATGTCCGTGTGAATCCTGTAGATTTATGGATCTGGATTAACATGATAGATATGAAGAATGGTGCGAGGCCAGAGCACTACTCCCACTTATCTGCCTCACACACTCACACACACACACACACACACTCACACACACACACACCACCAGCTCCAGTGGTATTCCTTCCTTCAGCCCAGTCATGGATGGCCTGGTCAGGTGTGCTGATGTGACACACTAAGCACCTGTGAGAACCAGACCAGGAAAACAAACCTGAAGGTATTGATCGCCCACACGTGCCCTGGCTGTGTTTTTCTTATCTCTATGAGGCATTGAGTGTTGGTGTGTGTGTTGTTATGTGTGTGTGTGTGTGTGTGTGTTGTGTGTGTGTGTTGTGCCGGATCAATGGCGGGACTGTTGCATGTGGTCTTGCTGTGAAGAGAATAGCTCAGGGGATCTGCGGGAGACTTGCTTCTTGCGAAGCTCGGTCTCCCTTTCCCGTTCTCTTGGCCTCCCAGCACATTGCCTCCATCTTTCCTAGCCCCCTCCATCTTTTATTTTTCTTCTTCTACTATCTCCATCTCCGATTTCTTAATGTTCTTCCCCCCAATACTCTGTTTCCCTCTCACATGCACTGGGGGCGAGTGAGAGGGGAAACGAATACAGGGAGAGAGAGGGAGAGAGAGGGAGAGAGGAAGGGAGAGAGGAAGGGAGGGAGAGGTAGGGGGGTAGAGAGGGAGAGGGGGAGAGAGAGAGAATAAAAGTCTGATATATATTACACGTCTCTTCCAATCCAACATTGCCATTTGTCAGAGGGGCAGCGAGTGACAGACCATCACCAGGGCCTCAGACAAGCTCACCAGCGCCGCCAAACGCAGCCCTCTCATTGGCCACACCGGCTAAATTGCCTCTGAAAACAATATCTATATATTTATTACATTCTCACTCAATACCTGCTGTAAAACAATCTCATATTTAACAATCTGCGCCAGAAGTTCTCTCTCTTTCTCTCTCTCTCTCTGTGTCTGTGTGTGTGACTCTCTCTCTCTCTCTCTCTCTCTCTCTCTCTCTCTCTCTCTCTGTGTCTGTGTGTGTGACTCTCTCTCTCTCTCTTTCTCTCTCTCTCTCTCTCTGTGTCTGTGTGTGTGACTCTCTCTCTCTCTCTCTTTTCTCTCACCCCGTGCTCCCTTTTTCTGGTCTTTCTCGTTTCAACATCTTTCTTTTTTTCACGTGTTTTTCTCCATTTTTTTTCTTTCTCCCTTCAATGTCTTTTTCTTTCGATGTCATTAGATTTTTTTCCCTTTTAGAAAGACAATCACTGTTCCCATTGATGCCTCATAGTCTTCCACATGCAGCTACACTTATGATAGGAAGAGAGGGTGACAGTTAGAGAAGCCATTATGGGGCTTTAAATGTTCTATATCTCCCCAAAGGGATCGATACTCTTTCTGAGGCCCCCAGTTCAGCAGGAATGAGAACTTTCTGACTGCCTCCGTCGTGACGATGTGCTTTGACTTTGAATCACCAGGATGGTTGGAAGCAGAGTGCTCTGGCGTTCAGGACAAATCTATTCAGGAATGACACTTTTTTTGGTGGTGTGCCTTCAGTCAACAAACGGAGCAAGGAGTGCATGACTCAACAGTCTAATCCTGCCTGCGTGTTTACAGACTGGCCCAGCGTTGAATGCTCTAATAACAACCCTCGCTCTGCTGTTGCAGAAGCGTCTCTCCAGTCCTCTTTCATCCTTTTTCTCATATAGTTTTTTGCAGTTTTGCTATTTCAATATCTCCTGAAAGAAGTAATTCATGCTTCAGCGAGTTCTCCCGGGCTAATCGCAGAGCTCCAGAGCTGTGCTGGGGTTTTGTGGACTGGATGGGGTGCTGGCAGCACTGGGGACTGTCCCTGCTCCCTCCCTCCTCACTCCCTGCTCACTCCCTGCTCACTCCCTCCTCACTCCCTGCTCACTCCCTGCTCACTCCCTGCTCACTCCCTCCTCACTCCCTGCTCCCTCCCTCCTCACTCCCTGCTCACTCCCTGCTCACTCCCTGCTCACTCCCTCCTCACTCCCTGCTCCCTCCCTCCTCACTCCCTGCTCACTCCCTCCTCACTCCCTGCTCACTCCCTGCTCACTCCCTGCTCACTCCCTGCTCACTCCCTCCTCACTCCCTCCTCACTCCCTCCTCACTCCCTGCTCACTCCCTGCTCACTCCCTGCTCACTCCCTCCTCACTCCCTCCTCACTCCCTCCTCACTCCCTCCTCACTCCCTGCTCACTCCCTCCTCACTCCCTGCTCACTCCCTGCTCACTCCCTGCTCACTCCCTGCTCACTCCCTGCTCACTCCCTGCTCACTCCCTGCTCACTCCCTCCTCACTCCCTGCTCACTCCCTGCTCACTCCCTCCTCACTCCCTCCTCACTCCCTCCTCACTCCCTGCTCACTCCCTGCTCACTCCCTGCTCACTTAAGATAAGAAGAGCGGATCTATTTTGAGAAAATAATGTGGGATGTATCAAATCACCAGTGTGTGATCTGCACATGTTCAGAGTTGTGCTTTAACGAGCTCTCTGTGAAAATGTCACCCAGTGACTCCCAAACCACAACAGTGACAGGGTGGGAGAGACTGGAGCTGAAACACACACTAATGGTCAAAGCTGTGGGGTCACACACACACACACACACAATTGCCTCCTGCCTGGCAACAGATAACAGTGAGAAGCCACATTAACGTGTCTTTATTTGTTTTGCTCATTAAAAATAGGGAGCGAGGGCTTTTAATTTGAAGGCAAGTCTGCCATGAGGTTGCTTCTATCTGCCTCTGTATCGCCGGAGTGCATTAGAGATAATGACTTCATTTGTCTACAACACCCCTCACCAGCTTACTGTTTTAGCGCTATATGAGCTTAATGTTGCCCATCCACGTAAATGGGAGCCAAAAAAAATGAAAGGGTTTTCATGCTGTCAACAAACCGACTCATTCTTGGCCTGGGTCTGGTCCAGTATCTCAGCGGTGCTCGTATCAACTGTGAGAACTGCCAGCTGCCTCCTTTCGAGAACGAACAGACCAATCCGGTTTGAGACTAATCAAGCCCGATTGGTTTAGAAGTGTGATCGAGGTCTGTTACCCCCCTCACAAAAATAGAACTTTTGTGGAGTGGTGAAGTGCTGGCACCCAAATCAGAGCGAGGGTGGTGTTTGTCTTCTCCTGACATGACCGGCCTCTTCTCCCAAATCAGTTTGTGGACGTCTAGAAATCACTGCTGAAGCCCACTCTTTAATCACAGACAACACCACTGCAAATGACACTGTCTAGTGCCTGTGTGGTCATGTGTGTGTGGGTGTAGATGTTTGGTGTGTGTGTGTGTGTGTGTGGGGGTGTGTGGGTGTGTGTGTGGGTGGGTGTGACTTGGCCCTGTAATCAGTGTCACACATGGCCTTTTGTGCTTCCTGGTGGATTACAGTTGTGATTAGCTCCAGCTCTTCCATTTAGACAGGTACTTCCACCTCACCGTCTCTATTCCTAACAGGGATGTTGCCATACGCACACACACACACCTAGCGCACACACACACACACCTAGCGCGCACACACACACACACCTAGCGCACACACACCTAGCACACGCACACCTAGTGCACACAGACACGCAGCGCACACATACACACCTAGCACACACACACACACTTAGCGCAAATACACACACCTAGCACGCACACACCTAGCACACACACACCTAGTCACACACACACGTAGCGCACACATACACACGCACCGCACACATACACACGTACCGCACACACACATGTAGCGCACACACACACCTAGCACGCACAGCTTATAGCTCTCAGTTTATAACAGCTTTGTTATAAACTGAGAGAATAACTATTGACTACCCGTCTCATGAAATCATAGATACATTATACATACTGTACAATAGACAGAATATTTACATTTTATATACTGCAAATGCCATCTATGACCTCAGACGATTTTAACAGTTGATATTTATGAGTCTGTATCATGGATAAAAGAGTGCAGTGTTCGTGGCTTAAGATAGCTGACAATGTCATTCTAATCTGTAAACCTTCCAAGCAGACATTTTAAATAGGGTGTTAGCTGCAAGTGTCTCTTTCAGCATGGTGTCGTGTCATATCTCCCCAGCCCAGATCCCCTCGAACCATAACACATAGCTATCGATCCACCTCTCCTACTCGGTTCATTTCTATTGATTCCTTCACAACGGAGATAAATTGCCATTCCAGGCGTATTATAGGGTGAGATGATTGCACAAGGGTACCTAGGAGAGACACAGCCGACTATTGACTCGCGACAGGAAGTGACACACAGGAAGTCTCACTCGGCATGACCAACTGCAGCGTCCTCTAAAAGTATTTGTGTCCTTGGTGCCTAAACCCTCCTCCAAAAGCATTTTAACTCGAGATCGAACAAACAATCAAATATGACTTTTACTGGCGTTGAGATATATAAAGTGTTTAATCGCAGCGGGCCCTTGAAACCCCCGGGTTCCTAAAGCATATTAAAGTGTGTATGGGGATGGTGGTAATTCAGGTTGAGTGCTGTGCCTTGGCCGCTGTTATTATGACCCACCAGAGGACCTGGTGTCGGCTGGATAGGCTGCTCTGCCAAGCGCACTGTTGTCTCCAAAACACTCTCTTCTGACTGGACAATCATTAACACACACACACACAGTACATGCATACAAGCACGAAACAAAATAACGTTGGAGACACCCCGATATGTATCGATGGCTATAAAGGTAGGCTAACACACCAGAAGCAGCCACAGAATCCTGACCACATGAACACTGCAGATTGGGAAATAAGCCAGAGTCCTGCTTCTGAATGCTGCTGCGCCCTCAATATCCCCATCCATAAAGTTGTAATGGAGTTTGGGAGATGGCTGCAGTGAGGGAGGCCTGGGGTGGTGTCCATCACGAGCCAATCAGACTGGGGTGGTGTCCATCACGAGCCAATCAGACTGGGGTGGTGTCCATCACTAGCGAATCAGAGAAGGAGGCTTGGCCAGGCTTCAGTGTTTTCTCCCACCCAAACAACGCCAACTTCTAGAGAGGCAGAGAGAGGATATGAATAAATTGGATAAGCTTATCTATTTTATGTAAGTGTTGCAATCTGATTCTGACATGCCATCATTTTTTTTTTCCTTGCTCTTTTCTTCTTTTCCGCCCTCCTGCTTTCTCAATTTTCTCTCTCACACCCTCTCTTTCTGTCTCTCACTCTCCCTCACTCTCACTCTCCCTCACAATATCTCTCTCTCTCACACCCTCTCTTTCTGTCTCTCACTCTCCCTCACTCTCACTCTCCCTCACAATATCTCTCTCACTCTCACACTCTCTTTCTGTCTCTCCCTCACACGCTCTCTCTCTCCCTCACACTCTCTTTCTCCCTCACACTCTCTCTCTCTCCCTCACACTCTCTTTCTGTCTCTCCCTCACACGCTCTCTCTCTCCCTCACACTCTCTTTCTGTCTCTCCCTCACACGCTCTCTCTCTCCCTCACACTCTCTTTCTCCCTCACACTCTCTCTCTCTCCCTCACACTCTCTTTCTGTCTCTCCCTCACACGCTCTCTCTCTCCCTCACACTCTCTTTCTGTCTCTCCCTCACACGCTCTCTCTCTCCCTCACACTCTCTCTCCCTCACACTCTCTCTCTCTCTCTCTCTCTCTCTCCAGAGTGCTCAGTTCTACAAGGTCACCACAGAGAACTACCACAAGGCTGCTGACCAAGTCAACACCAAGTTCAAGTAAGTTCTGTTGCCCAACAACGCCGTCTAGAAACTCATCACCCTTTACCACCGCCACACGGTTTCCTTGGAAACACTTCAACAGCATCATCACAAAACCAGAGAAATATTACGCTTTCGGATTGCGTTTCCGTGTTTCCCGTAGTGTATAATTCCCAGCGGCTCTGTGGCGTGTCTGACCGGAGGAAACTAGCACTGTCCCTCCTCCCTCCAGGCCAGCCCATCTCTTTCAATCAGGCCCACATTAGCCCGGCCCGTCAGCTCATGTTGATGATGGGCTTCACTGATAGCCTCTTATGAAACCCCCTATCTGGTGTGTGTCCATGTTGTGTACCGGTTACAGTGGCTGACGTTTTTTCTGTGTTTATTTGTTTGACAGGAAGAGCGTTAATTTCGAATACTCCCCATGTACACTGCGTTCAGCACTGTATGCCAGTTAAATACCTCACTGTATACCGGTTAAATAGCTTACTGTATACCAGTTAAATAGCCTACTGTATACCGGTTAAATAGCTTACTGTATACCAGTTAAATAGCCTACTGTATGCCTGTTAGCACTGTAAAATGAGGTGTATGTCAGCATACCAAACAGCCTATTAGCTAGCTCATACATGTAACTAAAGACTATGTCAATTTCCAGTCCATTCGTGTTCCATCTATCCCCTAATAAGATACCATTAGACTCCATAGTAATGTAAGGAAAGTGGATGAAGAGCCCGCAGGAGGCGGAGCTTAGGGGGCCAGGCTCTGGGCCTTGTCTGGGGGCTAGCGCTAATCAGGTTAGCCCATCATTAGCCGGCGCTAACTCCGGGATCATTGTCTCCCTCAGAAATGCCAGAAACTGATTAGCTCGCCCGCTGGGGCTAGCGTTAGCCTCGGGTAGCAGAGGCTTGAGACTTCCCAAATCACATTACGAAGAAAATGTACTGGAATATCATTAGAGTGACACGACTGTTGCTAACTGCTAACGTGAGGTGGGTGTGCGACTGGCCACGTGATGGGAGAACTCCTCTCTGATTGGTTGATTGGATTACGAGAGATGCATTACCAGGGCCGTGATTGGATTAGAGGGCTTTGGGAGGGAAGGTTTGTTTGTCAATGAAATGGCGGGAAGGTCTGGTGTTACGGGGGAGGGAGGGAAACTGAGGACTAGTCAACTAATCGGGTTTCCGAGGGTGTGTTCAGTACAGCGGGTACTTGCCTCATACTCTCATTGGTAGCTTAGGTGTTTTTTTGTTTGCATGGAAGTTTGTGTAGCTAGTGTGTGTGTTTGTGTAGCTAGTGTGTGTGTTTGTGTAGCTAGTGTGTGTGTTTGTGTAGCTAGTGTGTGTGTTCGTGTAGCTAGTGTGTGTGTTTGTGTAGCTAGTGTGTGTGTTCGTGTAGCTAGTGTGTGTGTTCGTGTAGCTAGTGTGTGTGTTCGTGTAGCTAGTGTGTGTGTTCGTGTAGCTAGTGTGTGTGTTCGTGTAGCTAGTGTGTGTGTTCGTGTAGCTAGTGTGTGTGTTCGTGTAGCTAGTGTGTGTGTTCGTGTAGCTAGTGTGTGTGTTCGTGTAGCTAGTGTGTGTGTTCGTGTAGCTAGTGTGTGTGTTCGTGTAGCTAGTGTGTGTGTTCGTGTAGCTAGTGTGTGTGTTCGTGTAGCTAGTGTGTGTGTTCGTGTAGCTAGTTTGTGTAGCTAGTTTGTGTAGCTAGTGTGTGTGTTTGTGTAGCTAGTGTGTGTGTGTGTAGCTAGTGTGTGTGTTTGTGTAGCTAGTGTGTGTGTTTGTGGACGTTACTAAGCAGACACAGTGTTTATCCTTGCACCACTTGCTCTTCTGAGTTCTCCTGAGGTTTCCCTATGGATACCACCTCTACAACTCTGCAGAGGTGGGGAGAGGGAGGGAGGGCATTGATATCTGGGACACAGTTGAATATTAAGACCAGATATTTTATTTCTAAGCCATTTGATTTTCTGAAAGTTACAATTGCCCTGGAGAGGAATGTAAAAGAGTGGGCACATCTATAATTGATAGAATTAACATGGTTTTGATATGATAATTGTCTTTATGAGGGGGAGTGTGGAAGATCTTATTTTACAGGAGAATCATTTCCTGACTGGTCCAATACTTTTATTATGTTCATTAATACATTTGGAGAGACTTTACAACAGGTCCTGGTCCTCGAGGGCCGCTGTCCTGCATGTTTTAGATGTTTCCCTGCTCCAGCACACATTACCCAGGTCATTACCCAGCTCTGTGGAAGCTGGGTAATAACCATTCATTTGAATCAGGTGTGCTGGAGCAGGGAAACATCTAAAACATGCAGGACAGCGGCCCTCGAGGACAGCGGCCCTCGACGACCAGGATTGGAGAACCCTGCCTTACAACATTGGGTTTGCATGTGTCACATGTTCACAAACACACATGGACACACATCTAAATCAACTGTGTGTGTGTGCGTGCGTGCGTGAAAAAGAGAGGGAGGGAGAGAGTGCTGTTGGGTGTGGTTGTGTTCCATGTTGGTGTGTGTGGTTCTACTCTGCAGCCCAGTTCTGCTGCAGGTTGTTAGTGTGTCTGCTGTCTTACAGGTGCAGGAATACTCACATATAGGCTTGTTTGTAGTTCTATGTGTGATGACAAGGTACAAACATGAACTGCACAGTTTGTTCTCTGAAGATATGAGAGGTAGATGTGTGTGTTTGCTAGCGAGTGTGTGTACACGTGTTTATGTGCATGTATGATTGTTTGCTAGTGTGCGTTTTGAGTTTGCTGTCGTATGTTTGTGTATTTGCAGTCTGGTGTGTTGACTGTCGTGTGTGTGTTGTGTGTGTGTTGAGTAGTGCGTGTGTGTGTGTGTGTGGTGCAGCTGTTCCCTGACGTTCCTGCAGTATTCCCGGCAGAGTTTCTGGCATGATGGAGTTCTCCCAAACTGTAGCACCACTGTATCACTGTGACCTCATTACTTCTAGACACACACACACACACAAATCTAAACTACACACACACACAAATCTAAACTACACACACACACACACACAAATCTAAACTACACACATCCTCACTCACTTTGATTTGCTCTCTCTCCTCGGCCACTGAGCCCAGAGGCACATACACACAGATTCACAGTCCTTGTGAATGGACCACACTTCCAATTTGCAAATCTCACACACAAACAACCACACACACACAGACATCCTAAAATAGACGCTGTGCTCGATGTGCTGTGAAGAGGCGGAGTGTGTTCAGGTGGACCCTAGCTCTCCTCCAAGCCTGGAGCAGGCCTGGTGTGGGGTAGGGCGTCCACACACTGCAGCCTGGAGCAGGCCTGGTGTGGGGTAGAGCGTCCACACACTGCAGCCTGGAGCAGGCCTGGTGTGGGGTAGGGCGTCCACACACTGCAGCCTGGAGAGGACGGGGCCTGTAGAACTGACCCAGTGGGCTTTGGAGCCCCGTGTTGTCTGACAGGAGTGGAAGGGAATGAGAAATGGGAGATTATAGAGGTGTGTGAGGGAGAGGGAGGGAGAGGTGTCCCTGTAAGCCTGCTGTCAGGGTTAACCTTTGCTGGGGCTTTGAGATGCTTTGTACAGCCGGCCCTTCTCCTTGTGTGTTATGGGTCCTTATGGAGAGAGCACGGGCTCTGGACATCACAGAGGAATTCATGACATCTTCTGATTCTGGGGGATTGAATCCCTCCACTACGCACACACACCAGACACCACACACACACCTTACTGTCGAGACCCCTTGAGAGTTGTACTTGATGGTGACATTTGTCAGAAGATCAGATTGTGTGTGTGTGTGTGTGCGTGTGTGCGCGTGTGTGTGTGTGTGTGTGTGTGCGTGTGTGTGTGTGTGTGTGTGTGTGTGTGTGGTCTCAGCTCTCTCCAGAGAGAGACAGTAAAATCTCATCTCAGTCTGTCACTGGTATCGTATGTCTCTCCTCACATTTCTTTCTGTTTTTTATATTTTCTTTAGTCTGTCAGGCCCATCCTCATCTGTATACACACACACTGCAGAGGAGGCATAGAAGTAAAACTTGTTGAATATAAATCTGAACGGTGTTTATAATGCCATGTTTCCTGCTGACAGGTCAACAGGTCACCTTTCACTCTCCTCTCTCCCTTCTCTGCTGGAAAGAGACTCTCTCCCTCTCTCCCTCCCTCCCTCATCAATATTCAACAACAAACACTGCTGGCTCTAAGTCCTGCTCCTGTGACTGAAGCTTAACACGACTCTGCATATTGATATTCATTAAATAGAAGATGGAAACTAAACAGTTGTGGGAGTCTTTTGAATATTTCTCAGAGTGCAGGATCCAGATCCAGCCCAGGATCTGTGTGGGGAGAGGGGGGGGGAGGTGTGGGGGGGAGGTAGGAGGGGGGCGGGGGGGGGGGTAGGGGGGAGGTAGGAGACGGGGGGGGGGTAGGGGGGGGGAGGTGTGGGGGAGGTTCCACACCCTTCCTGAAAGAGAGGATTCCTCCTGACAGGGTTACGATGTTGAGAATTCCTACATGGCCATTGGTCTCTCTCTATTTGAATGTCTATAATTCTCTGCTCTCTTTCTGTCTCTCATTCTTTTCTATCTTTGTCTCTCACGTGCTCTCTCTATCTCTCACGCTCAATTGACTTCCCTTTGTCTATCTCAACTTCCATCTCTGTCTGTTTCTCTCTCTCTCCCCCCCATCTCTCTCTGTCTCTCTCTCTCCCCCCCATCTCTCTCTGTTTCTCTCTCTCCCCCCCATCTCTCTCTGTCTCTCTCTCTCCCCCCCATCTCTCTCTGTTTCTCTCTCTCCCCCCCATCTCTCTCTGTTTCTCTCTCCCCCCCCCATCTCTCTCTGTCTCTCTCTCTCCCCCCCCCATCTCTCTCTCTCTCTCTCCCCCCCCCATCTCTCTCTGTCTCTCTCTCCCCCCCCATCTCTCTCTGTTTCTCTCTCCCCCCCCCATCTCTCCCTGTCTCTTCCTCGTTGATGGATTTCACGGTGGGGGGTCAGGTCTTGTTTAAGAAGCGATAGCGAGAATGAAAGTGTGTCATTTTTCTCTCTAACTGCATCATTTGTATTTATTTACGCCTCCCCGGTTTCGGGGCCCTGTCTTAAGTAAGGGGAGCATGAGGGCGTTCCGACTGGGATCTACTCTCACCCTTTAACCTTGTTAACCCCTAAGTGCCCCTAAACCATGATAAATATACCTATGGCCATAGAGAGCTGGGTTTGGGTATCTGGTAGGAATCTATACCTTGGGACACGAGACACATATATCACAATACGTTGGCGGGGAGGGGGCTGTGTTGACATGTTTTGTTTGACAAATGAAGAAGTATTGCACTTAAGAGTGAGTACTTAAGGTATGGAGAGCCTGATGGGGCACCCTGTTCATTCTCCGTTAGTTTCGCTCAATATGTCATTTGGCGGAAAAATGTCAGTATTGAACATTGTAATCAAACCCCAGTCTTGCCATCAGATTTTCTTTAATTTATAGATTTTTTTAAAAAGATGTACGTTGTATTTTGAACAATGAAACATGAATAGTCTTCTATGGACCCTCACAACATATAGATCACACAGTGACAGTCATAGTCAATATCATTCATTTGACAGATGGAGCGATGCTGTGGCCATTACAGTAATAGATTACTGCTCCACAGTGAGCTGCCTGACATACATCTTACTATGTGTCCACTGTTCCTCAACATAGGGCCTTTAATGTATGGACTGAAAAAAGCCTTAAGTATCCCTGGACCGGGTGTTGCTTGTATGGAGCTGACAGTTGCCGTGGAAAGGAGGAGAGGGAGAGAGAAGGAAAGAGAGAGAGAGAGAGAGAGAGGGAAAGAGAGAGGGAAAGAGAGAGAGAGAGAGAGAGAGAGAGAGAGAGAGAGAGAGAGAAGGAGGCCTGGTAATATGTTCTGCTTTATTTCAGTGTAAATGCTACATGCCTTCATCCTCTCATGCTGATCTAGTAGGTGCGTTTCTAGAGCGCGCTCAGTGTTGGTGGGGTTACATTCCTCTTCTCTTTCTCTGTTCCTCTTTTCATTCCACTTGGAGTCCTCCACTTTCCCCCAAGAACCACAGTGCTCTATTCCTCCGTTCTCCCTCCCTCCTTCCCTCCCTCCTCCCTCCCTCCCTCTCCTCCTTCCTTCCTCCTTCCTTCCCTCTCCCTCCCTCCCTCCCTCCCTCCCTCCCCTCCCTCCCTCCCTCCTTCCTTCCTTCCTTCCCTCCCTCCCTCCCTCCTCCTTCCCTCCCTCCCTCCTTCCTTCCTTCCTCCCTCCCTCCCTCCTTACCCCCCTCCCTCCTCTGTTGTTTTGATTTTGCCTCTGCTTTCTCTGTCTCCCCCCTTGCTGGTCGCTGTTTGCTGGTGTGTTTCTCCTTTACATGTATGAACACACACACACAGCTCATTCTTCTCTCTCTCTCTCTCTCTCTCTCTCTCTCTCTCTCTCTCTCTCTCTCTCTCTCTCTCTCTCTCTCTCTCTCTCTCTCTCTCTCTCTCTCTCCCTCCCCCCCCCCTCTCTCTCTCTCTCTCTCCCTCCATGTCTACATCCCAGACTCTCTCTCCCTCTCTCTCTCTCGCCCTATCTCTCCCTGCCCCCCGCCCCCTCTCCTCAACCTCCCTCCTCTCTGATAAAACATCTCATCTCAATGCAGCTCCCCGCTCCCTCTGTCATAACCCCACCCCTCTCCCCCCTCACCCCCTCCCCCTCACCTTCTCCCCAATGTGATTTATGAGCTGGAGTGTATAAACCATACTGGAGATAGAGATATATATTTATATATAAAACAACCCCCTGTGTCCTCCCTATTTCTCTTGCTCTCCCATCTCTGGATCAAGGCGATGGGGGAAGAAGGGATAGTCTTGAGGTGGGGGGAGGAGGAGGGGGGGGGGTTCTATCATAGCAGTGGAGCTCTGCGTTGGTATGGAGACCTTTACTGATCCAGATGGTGTCAGCCCAAACTCATATAACAGCTAAGATGTCCCCCAGGCTCTTAGGTGCTACAGTACACACACACATACTCCACCTGCTCTAGATGTCTCCATTTGTTTCAGTGTCTCTCTCTCTCTCTGGAGTTTTATTAAATATCCAAGGAGCCTACAGAGGCTGGACTGGAGCGAACAGGAGCTTTCGATTGACAGAGGCTAGTTTTGACCTGGAAATTAAATCTCTGTCTTGCTTTTTCTCGCTCTCACTCTTTCTGTGTGTGTGTGCGTGCGTGCGTGCGTGCGTGGGGGAGAGGGAGAGGGAGTCTGTCTGTCTGTCTGTCTGTGTGTGTGTGTGAGAGAGACACAGACAGACAGACACAGACAGACAGACACAGACAGACAGACACAGACAGACAGACAGACACAGACAGACAGAAAGAGAATGATTAAACTGCAGCGTGTGACCCTTCTGACCCGTGTGACGGGTCAGAGATTGTGTCTCCCTGAAACAAAGCCTTGCATGAACCAGCGCCCCCTCTGGTCGAGAACCACGTTACGTCAGAGTGCCCCCTCTGGTCGAGAACCACGTTACGTCAGAGCAAATTAACCACAGGTCTGTTCTCTGCTCTTAAACCCTGAGAAGAAAAAAAAAAACAGCAAGAAAATTATTTCATTCCATCCTATTGCCATCTCAAAGGTCACATATTTCATTCAAAGGTAATGTGCTGTCTGGTTCCCTCAGTGAACGAGAGCAGACTTCCATGTTTACCAAGGACCTTGTCCTCAGGTTTCATGGGAACACAATAACTCCGTAGTTATTGCAGACTATATTTATCATTGTGTCCTGTCACCGTGGGAACAGGACTGTCCGTGATGTGCTATTATACATGCCATACCGTCCCTACTGTCCAGCGGGGAAGCAGGAAACGATGGAAGTGTCCTTCCCTGACCCTTTGAAACATACTGTCTGTGTTATACAGTACCTCCGTGTTATACAGTACCTCTGTGTTATACAGTACCTCTGTGTTATACAGTACCTCCGTGTTATACAGTACCTCTGTGTTATACAGTACCTCTGTGTTATACAGTACCTCCGTGTTATACAGTACCTCCGTGTTATACAGTACCTCTGTGTTATACAGTACCTCCGTGTTATACAGTACCTCTGTGTTATACAGTACCTCTGTTTGCCACGTAGTAATAGACAGATGCTGGGTAGTCAGACGAGGGAAAGCTTAATGTAATATTGAACAGGCAGGGAGTGTGTGTGTGTGTGTGTGTGTGTGTGTGTGTGTGTGTGTGTGTGTGTGTGTGTGTGTGTGTGTGTGTGTGTGTGTGTGTGTGTGTGTGTGTGTGTGTGTGTGTGTGTGTGTGTGTGTGTGTGTGTGTGTGTGTGTGTGTGTGTGTGTGTGTGTGTGTGTGTGTGTGTGGGCTGCGTGGATTTAACGTTCATCTTAATGATGGATGATGCATGACCCGGCGTGCGAATGTGTGTGTGAGACAGTGTTATTGTTCTCGTGATTAACTCAAACATGGTCTGGCCCCCTCTCAACCCCCTCCCTCCCCCCTCCACCCCCTCCCCCTCCCTCCCCCCCCATATGGAGGGGGTTCTCCTCCCAGAACAAGAGAAGTGTAGCAGGCAGCAGGGCATCAGTGCTCCTCTCTAAACCCATTTGAATTCTCCTGCAAAAGCCATTAACGGATGATAAACACTGCCGTTTGTATCAGCAGGTTGCACCTGGCATTAGCGCAAACGCTTAAGAAAATAATTAGCGTGTGTGAGCGTGCAGGCCCTGAAGATGCCTAAAGTCAGTATAATGAATGAAGCAGGGGGGGGTAGGAGCCAGACTCAGACACGACCTCTCTCTCTCTCTCTCTCTCTCTCTCTCTCTCTCTCTCTCTCGCGCTCTCTCGCGCTCTCTCGCGCTCTCTCGCGCTCTCTATCTCTCTCTCTCTCTATCTATCTGTGTGTGTGTGCCTATAAAGGGACCAGTAAGGTCATCCTTTGTGGTACTGTATTGAGTATTCCCCTTATTTTTCATTATTTTTGTGCCGACCCTATCAAAAATGGCTTGCCTGCTTAAAAATAGATTATTCAAATCGGATGACGGTTTAACCACGTGGCGGGGGTTGTACGCAGAGGTCCTAGGCGGCGGCGTCCTGCCGCATTGCATCCTGGGTAATGACCAGTGCGGCCAATGGCATGCTTTATAGCCCACATGAGGGTGTTTTCTCACGCCAGGGGCAAATCAAACACCAGAGTCTAACTGGAGGAGCTGAGCTTTCCCTGAAGGCTTTCAGAGGTGCTGACAGGGGCAGAATTACCCCCCTTTACCCTTCTGTTTCTCTCTCCCTCCCTCTGTCTCTCCGTCTCTCTCCTTCCCTCTCTCTCTCTCTCTCTCTCTCTCTCTCTCTCTCTCTCTATGCCTCTCTCTCTTCCTCCCTCTCAGAGCTGTTTAGTGGGATGGACTCGCTGTCCTAGGCGCTGGTGTGTACTAAAGGATGACGCCTCCATTAGCATAATGGCCCTAGCATGTGCAGGTGTGGCTTTTATGGCGTATTTATGGTGTGCGATGAGAGACTGACGCTAGCTGATAGCACAGGACTGCAGTACCCTCTAGTACTCTGTTGCTGAGGTTAGCGAAAAGGCGCTAACTCCCTGGGACACAGGCGGCACTGCTGGGGTAATATTGAAAGAGCACCAGTGCGTTGAGGTAAAAAATAAACTAGAGTTAGCATTTAGCAGTAGATTAGCGTCCGTGTGGGAATCGCTTGTACCGCAGTGATAAAAGAAGCACTACACCCGATGGACAGATGTTAGCCCTGTGGTGTGGTGGTGGCCGCTGAAATGTCACCTTAGCACAACCAAGGTGACAGCAACAAAGGTGTTTGGGTGTAATCAACGACGTCTATAGTGGTCCGAGCTCGATCAATATTGATTCAGTAGCACCCAGTTAGCGACGGTCGATAGTCTCTTGTCACTGTGGTGAGCGTTTGCTTTTTGAAGGCTTTCAAATTGGATGCGCACAGAAGCAATGGTGTTGTTTTCAAATAGAACAAAGGATTAGCCTTCATCATCATCATCACCACCACCGTCGTTGTTGCCGGGGGTTATTGGGTGCATGTCAACCATCGTCCTCTAAAGTACTTTCAGGCATCTCCTTCAGTGACATTGATCAGGTTTTTTGTTTTTGCTGGAGAAAGAAAAACAGCACTAAGCACGTAGGGAGAGGCCGATAGATCCTTTAGTTTCCAGAGGGACGATCCAGACCTCCCCAGGTGGCCGCTGTAGGACTGGATTGACAGGATTCACACGTCCTCTCGGCCCTGCGATTGACTCGCGCCTGCTGTAATGGACACATCGGCATGCCCCTCACTACCCACTGCAGTCGGCCTCTGTGGCTGCAGCCACCTTTGACCTCTGGGCTGTACAGTACGGCTGATCTGGGCTTAAGCATTGCTGTGAGAAATCCACATATTGACTGTTTGTTTTTGTCTCCCTCCCTCTTTCGTTCTCCCTCCCTCCCCACCTCCATCTCTCCTTCCCTCTCTCTCTCCCCCCCTCCCTCCCCACCTCCATCTCTCCCTCCCTCCCTCCTTCCCTCTCTCCCTCCCCACCTCCATCTCCCTCCCTCTCCCCCTCCCCCCCAGGCGCTATGAGACCAGTCCAGTGTGTGTTGACCTGCAGGGCCAGATCCTGAAGTGCTACAGAGAGAACACAGGAAGGACGCTGCATTGCTCCAACATCGCCGCCCTCTACCTGCAGTGTGTCAACAACGCTAAACAGGTAGGTCTCCTGACTCCTAACCCCTAACCCTCTACCTGCAGTGTGTCAACAACGCTAAACAGGTGGGTCTCCAAACTCTAACCCCTAACCCTAACCCCTCTATCTGCAGTGTGTCAACAACGTTAAACTGGTGGGTCTCCAAACCCTGACCCCAACCCTTGTGTCTACAGAGGCATTCAAGATCTTTTTAACAAAATATGGTTATAAATCTCTGAAGTGGCCTCTCTCATTGTCTCTCTCTGTCTGTATTTGTCTCTCTCTCGCTACATGAACAGAGTGGGGACTATGTGCATGCTCCATCATGGGCGACCGACATGTGAGTGTGTGTGTTCCTGGTAGACGAGCTCGGTGATTTGTAGACAGTACGTGTTTCTGTAGAGTAGTCCTGCCTGCTCGCTAGGTAACCATGAGAACCATCTCAGACACACTCTCTCTGGGCAACCTGCTGGATCTCCAGGTACGGCACCTAGCTCCTGGGCTGGGACCTCAAACCCAGGGTCCGGGTTCGATTCCCACCTGGGGACCCCTCTCTCCCCTGCCTTTCTTGTCTCTCTCAAACTGTCACTAACAAAAATGAAGCAGCAATAAAAAAAAAAGCACACTCCCCTTCCTGAACTTGTCGTGTCAGTCACCCCCCCCCCCCCCCCCCCCCCCCCCCTTTAACCAGTCTGGCGCCTGTGCCTTCATAAAGACAACTGTAAGTAGAAGGTTTTAGAACTGAAGGTCTATTTCCATAATACCTGCTGACTCTGGCGCTGTCTGGTCTGAGAGTGTGTGTTTAATGTAATAAGACCTCGGCTGGCCGCTGCCACTTTCAAAGTGTCCTCCCCGCCTCCCACTCATGCAGAAATGCTTTAGGTCGCATATGGTAATGGCAATGGCAATGGCGTTCGTATTGGCTTGGCTTGCCTAGCTTCGCTACCCTGTCTGCAATATACAGTATCTCCACCCAAACAAGCCCAATTTACATTCAGATGACTTTTCTATTAGATTGTTTTCTCCCCTTTACAATTTCATTGTTTCTTACAAAGGGAAAATGGGCTTTACCCATGTCTCCTGGGTGTTTGGTATTCAATCTAGAGGTCTGGAGCGGGCGGTTATAAGCTATACATCATGTAAATACAGCTATGTTTTATTCATCAAGGTTAGCGGGCGCTAGCTACCTGTAGCCTATTCAGGAATCCTGTCGTACAGGAAGTGAGCGTACAGTTGAAACGCTGTTATGTTCTCCTAAACTGTTGTACCAGGAAGTGACCCTGAATACAGGGTAATGCCCTCATTTGTCAGCCCGCCGCAATCAAAACACGGTCTTCGTAATCTCTGCGTTACTTCTTGAAGTCACAGAGAGAATCTGACAATTGGAAGCGTTTCGGAGGGGAGGAGGTGAAAGCAAGAGGGGGTCATGCAGGTTGACCGTGATGGTTCATCTCTGAGTGAGGACGGCAGCTTCTCCAGGGCCAGACAGGTAGTGAATGCCGTAGTCGTCAAACACCAGAGGTCACTTTGACCTCAGAAGTCCCCAGGTTCACATTTAAGACCACTAAGCATCTTTCCCTTCAGCCCAGTAGGCCATTTTAACCTTTAAATGAAACTCTGACCCCCCCCCCCCCAACCTGAACCCAACACACACACTCACCCCTTAAACGCACCCTAAACCCTCTCGTATTTACACGAAGAATGACCCTAGATAGCTTTATCCCAGCCAGACCACCACCACCACCACCATCATCATCAGCAGATAAGAGCAATCCAATTCAGCGTTTAATCGGGGAATATTGAGCGGTGGATAAGGACTGGAGCCAGCCGGGGTTGTCATCGTCTGTGCCTGGGTGAAGGATCATTACCACACTGCTCATCAATGTGCCACGATAACATTTAGACCGTCTTCTTTTCTCTTTTTGCACCTCGTTTCTGTCCCTCCATCCCTCACTCCTCTAACCCGTACAACACGAGGCGACAGGGACCTGACTGCAGAAAGAGGAGGAGGAGAACAGATAAAGTAGTGATTCTCTCTCTCTCTCCCTGCCTCTCTCTATCCCTGCCTCTCTCTCTCCCTGCCTCTCCCAGTCTCTATCTTTCCTTCCTTTGAGAGGATCATGAATAGAGGGTTTATCACAGAATGGGATCTCCAGAGGCCTTTTTATTCCATATTCTAACCGCATGACCGCTTCTCGCTTCCTCTCTCCTTCTGTCTCTCTCTCCCTTTCTTTCTCTCTTCCACCCCCCCTCTCTCTCTCTATTCCTCTCATCTCTCTCTCTTCCTCTCTCTCCTCCCCACTGTCATCCTACCTATACGTCCAACCCATAGCCCGCTTTCTCAAACCTTGAAGTGCGACATTTATATTTATCCTGTAGGTTTTCTGTTCTCAGAAAAACCTCAACATAGTGTGTTGTTTGACCGAGCCCCAGCTGGTGTGTCCCTAGCTTGTTAGATCGTGTTTTAAATGGACTGAATAATGTTGTTGTGCTGTAGATAATTACTCAGGTCCTCGCTCTAAATGGGAGTGTGTTGGCTCAGCTAGGTGTCAGACACCGCTGGGCAGCGACTCGGGATTAAGCTTAAAAACACTCAGATGCCTTCTCTCTGTTTTTTTTTTACTGTTTTTTTCTCTCCTCTCTGCTGGTGTTTTATTTTGCTGGTATCAGATGCAGCAGCCTGGATTAAATGGGTATTGACAGGTAGAGGGGCTGTGTGTTAGGGATTTGTGGCCGCACTTAAAGCAAACATGAAATCCACTCCCCCACGGCCATTTCCTCTCTTTTTCACACACACCCACTCACTCACTCTTGCTATTTCCCCTTGCCCTGTATTTCTGTCTCTTTTTCCATCTCTCTCTCCATCTCCCAGCAAAAACACAAGTTCTTTCCCTTGACACACACACACACACAAACTACTTTTCCCTCTAACATGTTCTCTCTCTCTCTCTCTCTCTCTCTCTCTCTGTCTCTTCTTTCTCTCCAGAACAAGCTGAGGACCGGGGGTTAAGACGCCCCTTGCTGGAGTTAGTGAGAGGGAGCCATGGCGTGTATAGTGTGGCATTACCGTTAACCGACTGGCTGTCGACCGTTTATCGAATGTAGAGAAGTCAGCACCACGAGACTCACCGTCAAACCTGAGGAGAACCAGAACCAGAACCTGACCAGCGACCACCAGAACCCTGCCCCCCCCGAGAGAACCAGAGAGATGGACACCTCTTGTACAACCCCACCACCCTGTCCTACCTTCTACTGTCCTGTCTCCTCTACACCACCCCCAACCTAACCCCAGCCCCCCCACCCCCCCCGCCTGTGTCTCTCCCACCCAGACCAGGGGTCCACAGGAGCTCAGAGATGCAGCTCCAACACCGGACTGGCGGCCATTTTGAAGATACCAAGTCAGGGAAGAGATGGGGGGGAGAGCTGGTCTGAGCCGGGTCCAGCACAGCGCCAGATCCAAGTCCGTCCCAGCCACCAAAACGGACCGAACCACTACCACCGTACCCACTCACCCCCGCCGCAAGCTTCCACTTGGACTAGTCCACCCACTTCACAACAAACAAACACCTCTATGAAAATAAAGTCTATCCACAACCCATGCACATCCATGCCACTCTGCTTATCAGGCTATGACCCCACCCTATTGCACTTTCCCACACACACTCTCTAGATCTCTGTGTCTGAAAGCGTGTGTGTGTTCTGTTGATATTGTATCTGCTTGTTGTGTTTCCATCCCCCCCCATCAGTCGCACCCCTTCTGATAACGTCTGATCAGAGAAAATAAAGAAATCAGGCCAGTACGACTGTTGAATGTGTCTGTCATTACTCTGTGGTGCTCTGCGAGTGTGTGTGTGTGTGTGTCTGTCCTTTTCTGTCTTTCACTCTCTTCCTCTCCCTCTCCCACCATCTCTCTTTCCCCCTCCCTCTCTCTACCCCTCTCTCTCTCTCTCCTCTAACTCTTCCAGACACCAAACAGGTTCTCCATGCCGCCTGAATCCTCCGCCAGACACAGGGTGTGTTTGGGTGGCTAGAGGTGTGTGTGTGCGGCAGTGTGTGTGCGACAGTGTGTGCAGTTGTTTGCAAGAGAGTTGTCTGTGTTCTCATATCGTATTTAATGTGTGTGTGCGCACGCCAGCTGTAGACTGTTTAGAAGAAGCCTTATCATGACTATATCAACACACACATTCACTGCCAAACTCCATCTGACTGCAGAGGGTGTGTGTGTGTGTGTCAGGGAGTTTCTATCCTTTTTGTGTCTTAATCCCTGTTTATCCGTCAGCTGCCCTCTGGCTGTTTGACTTCTGGGGGTCAGAGGGGTCGGGGTAGGGCTGGGGGGGGGGTCGGGGTAGGGCTGGGGGAGGGGGGGGGCGGGGGGTTTCAGGGACAGCTGCCCCCTCACAGATTCCAGGACTCCTCCCCTCCGCTGCTTAGACCTGGACACATCCTGTCTCCTCTGTCTTCTGCACCTATCCTTTCTTCCTTCTCTGTCCCCTGGTCATCCTCCTCCTGTCCACCATCACCAGCATTTCCAACCTCCCCCCCCCCCCCCCGGCTGACGTGTGTTGTCGTGACAACGTGTAGGGAGGGCTTGTCTGTTCTCCATCAGAGCTCCTGGAGACAGCTGATGAAGGTGGACTCTTTAGTCACCCACTCTGTGTGGCTCACACAGCCTGGGTATTCACTATCCTCCTGAAGTGTGGAGATTTCACATCGATTCTCTCTCAATCTTTCTCTACCTCCCTCCCGCTCTCTCTTTTTCTCACCATTTCCAAGAAAACCTCTCCCTCCATTGCTACCTCTCTCCCCCCTCTGTCTCTCATTATTCCATCACCTCTCTTTTGTCATGTCCCCCTCCGGGCCCACATCAAAGGGGGTCAGGGAAGGAAGCATTTGAAGTCTATTGGAACACGTCCCTGAAAAAGTCACAGGACTCTTTCCTAAAATAGAGCCTAATGAGATTCACCTGTGGCAGGCTCTCAGTGCGGAACACCTGGGTTTGTTCCCCGAGCAACGCAGACCGTCGACTTGGAACAGCAACAGCAGCCCCTCCGAGAGATGACTCACCAATCACATTTACATTAGAAACTTGATCTCCTGTTCCCTTCCTCTGCCTCTTCTCACTTATGTGCTTTCTCTGCTCAGTTACCATGTCCTCATGTACCTCTCTCTAGGATATTTCTCTTTCTGTCATCTCTCTCAACCCGCTCTCTCCCTCTCTCTGTCTCTCCGAAGCAACAAGGCGTTGTGAATCTTTAGGCAAACAGGTCGGGGGGCGGGCCTGTGGGAGATGATTGGCGCTTCTCAACGTCCAATGAGGTGTGAAGCGTCTGCTGCGCTGCTGTAACTCTTCTCCAAGGGGTACCCCCCCTACACACACACACACAATACTTTCCAAGCACACACACACACACAATATTCTCTCCCTGCACACACACTAACTCACAAAAAAACACACGAAACACATTCTCCCATATAAACACACATGGATACAAGCACACTCTGATGCACACACACACTCACGCACACACTCTGAAGGCTTGGGAGTCCTAGCTAGCCGACAGGCCCTGTGGCAGGGCTGGTAGCACCACTCTCTTCATTATAGTAATGGGGAGGCAGATGGCAGCCTGTTCTATAGGCTCTGTTAGCCTGACGACTCCATTCATCACCACCACTACATCCTCCCCTCATCCCCTTCACATTAGTCATCAGCCCTCGCGCTCCTCTCTTCCACTCCTCCGCCGCCTTCCCCTCGTTTTGGCGCCTTGTTGGCAGTCCTGAGGGTGGGGGGGGTTCTGTCACTTTATTTAACTGTCTCTGACTGGATCGCACACACACAACCACACACACACAACCACACACACACACAACCACACACACGTTTTTGTTAACCTCTCGCAGTTTGTCCACGTTTTACGGGAAACGCCTCAAACAAGCGCCTGATAAATAAAACGAGTTGAATATCAGAAGGCTAGTTAACATCCGATTAATGGAGTTCTAAAGGAAGGCTTGATTAGCATCCAAAGGTTAGTTCCTTTAACCCCCAGACACTTCTGCTAATTAGAGCTAATCGGATCGAGGTGTATAGGAGGCCGTGTTGGCGGTGGGGAATTCTATGAGCTCTAGTCACGTATAAATCAAACTCCTTGTCCTTGTTTGAAAACATCTACAGGATCTGCTGAATAGGTGATGATGAGGGGGAGGAACAGAGGAGAAAGAGAGGGGGAGGAACAGAGGAGAAAGAGAGAGGGGGAGGAGAGAGAGAGCCTGAGCTAGATCAGATCAGAAATGTGTACTTCTCAAGGATGTGTGTGTGTACACACACACACTGGTCCGAGTGTGTGTCGAGGGTGAGCGTGTCCACAGCCAAGAAAACGACTGGAGCCAGAAGAGGATAACCTTGAAGCCTGCGGGGACCCACATGCTCCCAAATCAGGGTGAAAGCCCCCTGAAGGGGCACAGAGAGGGCCTGTGAGCCCCTGGAGTGTGCTCTGAGGTAAACTAAGGAGGTATGGAGAGCATAATGCCCCAAAAAAACAGCGTAGAGACAGACAGAAGGAATCAGTCCACCTCTAGTAACTTGCTCACAAACTGTTTATAGATGGCCATCTTGAGGTATAATATTTTGCAGTTTTTCACGCTGTCTTAGACAGTTTGTGAGTGAAGAGTGACAGGAAGGTTAGGGAAAGAGAGAGAGGGAAGGATTCAAACCCAGGCCGCTGCGGCTGTAAGGCCTCAGCCTACGTGATGTGCGCTCTTACCCAGTGAGCTACTCCTTTTGGCAGCCATTTTGGAAACCAGTCCTAAACAGGCGTAGCCGTGATGGCTGTTTGCCTGTGTGAAAGGAGAAGGATGAAGCGAGGAGATGGTTTACCCGTGTTGGAGAGGGCTATGAATATCATAAGCCAGTGGCCAGTAAACCTTTTAAACGGACCGGAATAAATATTTTCAACCGTAAAATAGGAATCCCATTTTGGTTTATCCCCACAGCTGTAGAATTTATTTTCTTCTTCTCCTTTCAAAAGAGGATTATTATCATTTTACACCCGTTTTTTTCCCCTCTGCCATTCGAACGGCTCTCTTTGGGTTTTCAGTTGTTTGCAGAACGACGTTCTGATCTTTTTGACTGTTTCAACCA